>NC_047035.1:88207878-88373672 GCF_011762595.2 Tursiops truncatus | reverse complement strand
TTCAACCTGTGATGAGACGCAGGGTCTGTTGGAGGTCAGATTCGTTGCCATCTTGGTCCCAGCTGGTTCCATCTGTTTTTTTGTTTGTAGCTTCCTTTCTTATCTCTGGACCCTTTAATACATAGGTGAACTCCTGCTGAGGGTGGGGTGGAGGACAGCCCTGTTCAAGGTGGGTCCACGGGTTTTGAGCAAGGGCCTGGAGCAGCTCTGACAACAAGAGAAGGAGGCTGAGACGGGCGGTCAGTCTGACGCCCGCACTGGGGCCTGTGGTCGGCATGTGGAGGTGGTCAGTAGGGGGCATGTGTCAGGGAAGGCTCTCGGTGTTTACACAGAAAATGTGAACGTGGGTCCAGATGCACAGCTGCCTGCAGACGCTGCTACAGAAACCCCTGATTCTTTCCTGAGAAAACTGTGGGGGGCATTCAGGCAACAGGGCAAACTGCTTGCTCTGGATGTTCTTGTGGGGAAGTGGGGGCACAGCAACAGGGGCTCCGCCCACAAAACCCCAGAACCCCTCCCAGAACAGCTCCAGAATCGCTTCTGGAATGGCAAGGAGAAGGGGGTCTTCCACCTATTAGACGTGGAGGAAAGGGGTGGGGTCTGCAGGGCCGCCCTCACCTTCAGGTACTGGCTGGGAGGCTCACAGGACCCAGCACATGCTTGTGGCTTGTGTGCTCACGGCTGAGATGGGTCACAGCATGCAGTAGGGATGCACGGGAAGGAGGGTCCCTGTTCCAGTCAGCTCATGACCCTTCATGCCCCCTCCTTCCCTCGAGGGTCTCTAGGGTTTCTCTTCCCCCAGCGACGAAGGGCAGAACCATGACAGTTACCCCCACCCCCGTCCCCCCAGGGAAGCTCACTAGAGACTTGGCACCTGGCTGAGGGCTGGTCATTTGATGTTCTCTGCCCTCATCCTCCAAAATGCCAGTGCCTAGAAGGGGAGCTGGGGTTCAGCATGAACCACATGGTTTGTGCAACAGCACAGGCGCAGGGGGCTGGCCCTAAGGGGAGGCGGGAGGGTTTAGATCAGGGCAGGGAGCTGCTCACCAGCTGCATTAGCTTCCCAGAGCAGCTGTGACAAACGACCACGAACGGAGGCTCAGAACGACAGAAACCTGTCCTCTCTCAGTCCTGGAGACTAGGCGTCTGAGGTCAAGATGTCGCAGGGCTGCGCTCCCTCTGGAGGCTCCAGGGGAGGGTCCTGCCTGCCTCTTCCAGCTTCTGGGGCCTCCAGGCGTCCCTGGACTTGTGACCACATCTTTCCTGTCTCTGCCTCCATCTTCACATGGTGTCTCCTGTGTGTCTGTGTCTCTCCTCTGGTCTCTTAGAAGGACACTGTCACTGATTTAGGGCCAGACTGATCCCGGATGACCTCATCTCCAGATCGGTAACTAATTATGCCTGCAAAGACCCTACTGCCAAAAAAGGTTCCATTCTCAGATTCTGGGGACAAGACGTGGACATAACTTTTGGGGGGACCCCCCCCATTCAACCCACTATAGCATCCAGTTCCCAGCCGACTTTCCTCAGGACAGCATCAGGCTGGCGATGTTCTGTCTATCTGCACGGAGTTGTCTTTTGTTTCTTGTGGTAACAGTGAGGTTGGGTCGAGGGCGTTGCTGGCCGACCTCCTGGTCATTCCAGGGACCATGCTGAAGTGTGCTTCCTGGGAGTGTGGGAGCACGGCCAGGGTCCCCTGTGAATACCGTGCACTGACTGCTCGGTGGTCAGACACCTGCATGGGCTGGACCGGTCCCTGGCACCTTCTACCACATCCACAGTCTGGTGGACTCTGTGCGGGCCTATGACCAGGAGGTGTGGACCGGTAAGATCGGTGGGAGCCCTCCTGCCTGCCACGTGGCCTCCAGCCCACCACAGACCCTCAAGTTCTGCCACGGACATCCCCATCTCAACCCCCAAGAGGCCTTCTGGGAGGTGTGAGAACTTGGTCATGAAGACGACAGGGCAGGCCCTAACTGCAGCAGGTGAAGGCAAGTACTAGGGGTGCTTGGCTATTTGACCCCCAAAGACCCAGAATGTGGGCTCTGACTTGAGGGGTCCACCTTCACCTGGGCCCACCTGGGGGTTCGCTGCAGGGAGAGCACATCCTTGGGTGATTTTCCAACTCTCCCCACCCCCAGCTTCACCCCCTGAGCCCCCCTGGCCCCATTAATAGTCTTTAAATTGTGTCTCTCACCCAACAGGCCTGCGTGGGAGATTTTAATATTGTGTGGGAGTCCAGTGACCAGTGCCCATGTGTCCTGTGTGTCTTGGGGTGGGGGGGAAGGAGACTCGCTCTCACATTCCTGCCCCACTGCACCTGGGGTCGGGGGCAGCAGGCCGAAGCTTCGTTTTGGCAGAAGCTCCCTTAATGTGAACAAGTTCTCCCCCACTCCCGTTATCCCCACTGGAGGCTCAGGAGGCCACAGCATCAGGGCATCTCCAGCACCAGGACCCAACCCTAGGGAATTTCTCAAGAGCAGGGACCAGGCCTGGGGGCTGAGGGAAGGAGGGAGCCGGCTTCTTTGGGATCCATGGGGACCAGGATGCCTCCCACCCAGGAGGACCTTGGACTCAGCTTAACAACCACCCAGGGTCTCCTACCCCTCCCCTGGTAGGGGGGCCCTTCAGATTCCAGGGCCCCAAGATCCTCCCCACCGACTTCTGACCCCAACTGCAGAGTCGGGGACCCAGAGACCCCCTCCCCGGCTTCTTTTTCCTTGGAGGCTCCCAGAATTCCCTGAAGCTGTTATACTCAGGGTATATTATGGTGAAGGATGCAAGTTAAAATCAGCGAAGACAGAGGGGACGAGCAGGGTCCAGCATCCTCAACTGTGGCAGCCCAGGGAAGCCCACCTGAGTCCTGAAGTGCAAGGTTTATTGGGGTCTGTCACATCAACGTGGGGACCACCATGTGCCTGACCTTGGCCTCCAGTCCCTGGGGGGACCCAGGAAGCCCCACCGTGCATAACGCCGTCAGCACACAGCAGCCTGGAGTGAGGTCCACGGAACACGGACATTCCCATCAGACTCAAGGTGACCTCTGGGGCCAGGAGCAGAGGGCCCGGCCTATCTGTGGGCAGGTGAACCCACACCGCACGGGCCCTGGTGCAGTGCCCATTCCGTGTGGTCAGCATGGGTGCACGCGGGTCAGCCAGTGTCTGTGCGTTTCAGCCTGTGACCACTGACCACGCTGTCCTTCTCTGCTCACAAGAGCGAGGCCAATGGAGGGACAACGGGGGTGGGAACAAAGCCGGGTCATGGTCAGGCTGGGTGAGAAACGGTCCACGGAGCAAGAACACTGCTGCCCTTGCCTGGCAAGCTGTGAGCTGACTTGCACCCTGTGGTCAGTCCATCTCCCCACATCAAGAGGTAGAACTGCCTTTCCTGCATCCTGGGACAGGGTCATGTCTGTGTATACAGCAGTACGCACAGCAGTGCACGCAGCAGGCTTGATGCCTGCCCTTGGCATGTACTTGGGGGCTTGGTGAGGGTGGAACATCCTGACAGGTCATGGAGCCGACCACGGGGAGGATGTTGGGGTGAAGCCTTTGGGAGCATCTGGAGGGGATCCTCACCTGTCTGCACAGGCGGCTTTGAGGACACCGACCAAGGCTGGGCAGGCGGGGGAGCCCAGGAAGGTTCCTGGGTCATCCCTGAGGCTGGACAAGAGGTGTGGAGCTGGGGGTGATGGCGGTGGCAAGGAGGGGCTGATCACCGGACAGTGCGGAGAGGGATCATCCGAGGCAGCGGGAAAGGTGAAGACTGTGCCTGACGGGAGGACGGAGAGACCAGCAGGTGGCGCTGTAGGCGCAGTTATCAGGGCTGCTCCCTGCAGGGTGGCGCCCAAGCCCCACAGGGCTGGAAACCACCCGGTGTCCAGCAGGCAGCGCTGTAGGCGCGGGGATCAGGGCTGCTCCCTGCAGGGCAGCGCCTAGCCCTGCACCGCTGGAAGCCACCTGGTGTCCAGCCAGACCCCCGCCAGGAAGAGAAAGGAAGCCCCGTGTACACTGCTGAAAACACCAGTGCGGGACGTTTGCCCTCCTCTTCACCTGGCGGGGAAACAGGCAAATTGAAGTGGAGAGTGATGGGGTGGAGGTGGGAAATGTGGGTGCTGGGAGCCTGAAGAGGAGGGTTTCCTGAGGGGTGAGACCACAGGGCGCAGAAGAGGGACAGGGGATGGGCAGGGGGATGGGCAGTGGTGAGTGTCCGGCGCTGGAGTACGTGCATCCTCCCTCAGGCCGGCCCCGCCTCCCCCGAAGGCTGGGTCTGTTAACACAGGGCACCCTGGAAGGGGGTTTTCTGTCTGGCTGGTTCACTGAAGCTGGGTGTCTGTGGGCACATGGGCCAGTCTGGCAGCCTCGGTGAAGACATTGTTCACTCTGAGGGAATGACGTGGACGCTCAGTCCCCGGTCTGTGGATGGTGTAGTCCTCCAGGTGTCATGTCTCTTCTTGGGGGTCACTGGGGCTTTATCCTCATTCCGTGGGGTACAGCAGGGGAGGGATGGACACGTCCTGGGCTCACTGTGCCTGGGCTCCTGGGGAGGACCTCTCCGGCCCACATGTTCACAGGCCTCAGTCACCCCTGCTCGACAGCCCCCTCCAGAGACTCAGCAAGAGGACCTGACCTGTGAAACGGGGCACCGGGGTCGGGGGGCTGGTGGGTCCCTTCTCAGATGGCCACACTCAGGTCTCGGGCTGGGTGCGGTGGCCTGCGGCCACTCACCATGGTCACCGCGCCGCTGCGGCTCCTTTCTGGGTCTTTTTCTGGGGTCTGGCTCCTTTTCTGGGGTCTGAGATGCCCCAGGGGTGGCTGGGTGAGGGGGGGAGGTCGCTGTGACAAGGATGTGTGGGACAGGGTTCCGGGGCCCTGGGTCCCTCCCCGAGGAGGAGAGGGGGTCATGCCCAGAGGGGGTTTGGCCAGTGACAGTCCTGGGTGTCAGCAAGCACAGCGCCGCCTCCCGCAGGCCGGGTGTGGGATTCCTGCGGCCCCATCACAGAACACCAAGGTGGGGGATTGGAACAGGGGACGCTTCCTCTTAGGCCTGGAGCCCGAGGTCAAGGTGCTGGGGGCCCGCTCCTCCGCGGGTTCTGGGGTCAGTCTGTCCCAGGCCCCTCCCAGCCCCAGCTCTGTCTCTGCCGTCACATAGCCTTCTCCCCCGTATGTCTGTGTCCAAATTCCCCCCATGAGGACCTCCCCACACACAGGTCAGTGACCTCGTCTCACCCCGGGCAGCTCTGCAGTGGCCCATCTGCACAGAGTCCCATTCTGATGTCCCGGGGAGTCCGTCTTCCAGGGCCTCTTGAGGTGACAATCCTGGTGATCGACACAGCTCGTGGGGGCGTGTGGGTCCCCCAGGCCAGAATCCAGGAGCCTCATGGAGGAAGTGG
The DNA here is from genome assembly GCF_011762595.2 of Tursiops truncatus. Classification (NCBI taxonomy): domain Eukaryota; kingdom Metazoa; phylum Chordata; class Mammalia; order Artiodactyla; family Delphinidae; genus Tursiops; species Tursiops truncatus. The sequence continues at coordinate 88,368,280 of NC_047035.1, read as the reverse complement.
TGTCCTAACTCAGGGAGGACGGACGGACAGGCAGAGGTGAGAGGGAGACCGAGGGGCCGTCAGCCCTGCCCTCCGGGGTGTGGGGAGTCTCTAGAGGGCCGGGCCGGAGCTGGCGGGGGGACGCGGCTGTCGAGGCGGGCGGCCTGGTCTGCGACGGGTGGGGTCGCTTAGGGGCAGATGCACGGGGGCCTCAGGGATGCCCTCTGTCTGCTCCTATGAAGGCAGCCGGCCGTGGGCCCCCAGCCAGGTTGGGCCAAACGTGAAGGGGTTTGAAGACACATCCCAGGGCCGCCTTCGAGAAGTGCCTTGTGCCTGGGGACACAGAGCCTCCAGCCTGCCGGGGAGTGTGTGGGCTGGTGGCACGTGGGGCTGCATCCAGGGCCCTGAGGAGCTCGAGATGCCTTCTCCGGGCCTCACCTGGTCCGGGACGGAGGTCAGCTGCTCAGGGCCTCCTGCTTCGGGCACCGCCCCTGGGCTGGGCGGGGCCAGCGGGTCCCCTGACCCGTCACTGCAGCCAAGCTGAGGCTGCTGAGCGGCCAGGGCCGGAGCACGACCTGTGGGTGGGAGGTGCGCGGGGAGGTCGCAGGACAGCGGTGGGGCACCTGCATCAACAGAGGCGGGTCATCCACTGGACATACGACAGGAACGAGCGGGACAGCAAGGCAGCCCGACGCCCAGCTCGGGTGGGGAGGCGGCTGCGTGTCCTCCATCTTCAGCACCCAGACGTGTGTGTAGAGATGCTCGTCCAGATACCGAGGGGCTCTTTCCTCCGATGCCTCGTGTCTCATGATCTGGCAGGTGTGCGGGTCCTGGGGCGACCGTGACAACATGCCACAAGCTGGGGGGGTCACAACAGCAGAGATTTTTCTCTCGCAACTCTGGACGCTGGAAATACACAATGAAGGTGTGGTTGGTTCCTGCTGGAACTTCAGGGAATCTGCCCTGGCCTCTCCCGGCTTCTCTGGTTTCCAGAAATCCTTGGCGCCCCTGGACTTGGGGCTGCATCACCCCCACCTCTGCCTCTATCGTCACGTGGCTTCTCCTCTGTGTCTGTATCCAGATTTCCCTCTTCTTATACGGACACCTGCTGTTGGAATTAGGGCTCTCCCTAATCCAGCATGACCTCATCTTAACCACATCTGCAGACGCCTTGTTTCAGAAATAAGGCCTGATTCTGGGGTCAGAATGGATATAAATTTGGGAGAGGGGACACTATTGAACCCACAGTAGTAGGTGAGGTGTTAGCGGATGGAGGGAATGAGAAGTGCCCACCGAACTGACAGGGCATCGTGAGACCGAAAAACGAGACAGGCAGCTCCAGGTAATTAAAGGATCAGTTTATTATTGGGTAGTTTACTCACAGGGTGGGATCGGGATGTGGTGGACAGCGATTGGAAGCATGTGCCGCTGCGCTCTGCATGGCCAAGGGGTCACCGGGACAACTTGTGGTTAACATGGGGCGGGGGGTGCTTGGAAACAGGACGTATATTCCTAAGTCAAGGTTCATGAATGGGTAACTGGTCTCATGGGCGCCAGGAACACATCAGCGAAGGTCTTCCTTGTTTGGGGACTAACAAAGCATAGAGGCCACCTGGTCCTGATAATTATTAAACAGCCTCTATTAACTACAAAAGCCTTGAGGACAGAGAAGTGATTGACCACACAGTACAGTCCTGGGTAGGGTCAGTGGAAGGACGAGTCCAGGATGGCATCATTTATACTGACAGCCTTACATGGTGGGGAGGCAGGGCTGGGGAAGGTGCGGGCTTGAGTCCCGCAGGTGCCCCAGAGAAAGGGACGCGGGCCGGGCAGTGGGGTGGGTCCTGCACCTGGAGCGGGACAGGGGCATGGCCCTAAGAAGTAACCTGACACTTGTTCGTAGAGCCCCAACCTGTGCAGGGTGGACATGCCTGTGTCCAGGGTCACATCCTGCTGCTTTGGGGCCCGACCTCTGCGTGACCTCTGCAGACCGGCCTGAGTGGGAGTATATTGTGTCAGGAGCCTCAGGCAGGACACATCCTCAGGGTTTGGGGAGGACCCCCAGGAGGCCTTGGAGGTCAATTCTGGTGAGGGAGGGGTAAGGGTTCAACTCTGCCGCCCTAAGGGCGGCGTCCACACATGGAGGGGGCGGTGTTATCAGTTTACCTGAGAAAACACACTTTCTGGTCCCCCGTGCGTTACGGAAAAATCATGTTTCTAATATGCGGGTTTTCAGGTAGCTGGAAGTGCTCTGGCCTTACTGTGGCTGTGCCCGTGCTCCAGCAGCTTCCGAGGACTGACTGCAACGCCGTTTGCTTCACCCGGAAGGGCCCAGCCTTGGGACAAGAGGGATCGGGCCACGGCCCTGGTGTCCAGGGCTGCAGTCAGGCAGTACACGGCCACTGGCCCCATGGGGCTGTTCACAGTGCGATGATAAATCCGAATGGATTCTGTCCTGTGCTGTTGGGAACGAGCCCTGGGTCTGCCTCTGGATCGTCCCTGTGAGGGGTTGTTCATGCCCTCATTTACACTCTACGGCCCCCACAAGGTCATCCGGGGTCCCAGGAATCACCTGGGCAAGAAAACAGTGTCTCTTGGCAGAAATGGAAATTCCCTGAGGTGTCAAGCTGTTGATGTGACACATAATTATTTTTTTAGTTGTGATTAAAATATATGTGACATAAAATTCACCATTTACCATTCAACCGAACAACTCTGGTATTTATCACATTCACAATGTTGTGCCAGCACCACCTCCCTCTGGTTCTGAAACCTTCTCATCCCCCAAAAGGAGAACCCCCTCCCCCTCCCCCTCCCCTAGCTCTTGGCACCACTAACCCACTTCTTGTCTCTGTGATTTGCCTGTTCTGGACATTTAATACAAATGGAATCAGTTTATGGTTGTTCTTGGCTGAAGGTTTGTGTCCCTCCAAAATTCACATGTTGAAATCCTTACCCCCAAGATGATGGTATTAGGAGGTGGTGCCTTTGGGAAGTGATTAGGTCATGAGGGTGGAGCCCCTATTATGGGATTAGTGTCCTTATAAAAGAGACCTCAGACAGCTCCCTCACATCTTCTCCATGTGAGGACACAGGGAGAAGATGCCACATACAACCAAGAAGAAAGCCTCACCAGGGTAGTGGCACCCTGATCTCTGACTTCTGTCCTCCAGAACTGTAGGAAATACATTTCTGTTGTTGAAGCCCCCAGCCTGGTAGTTTGCTATGGCAGCCCAAGCTGACTAAGACAGTGTCCTTCTGTGTCTGGCTTCTCTCACTGAGCATTGTGTTCTCAAGTTTTGTCAGCATTGTAGCAAGTGTCAGTGCTTCACTCCTTTTCATGGCTGAGTAATATTCTATTGTGTGGATGGAGCACATTGTGTGTATCTGTTCTCTGTTTACCTGTTGATGGTCATTTGGGTGGTTTCCACATTTTGGCTGTTGTGATTCATGCTGTTATGAACATGCATGTACAAGTGTTTCTGTGGGCGTGTGTTTTCCTTTCTCTTGGGTTTATACGTTGGAGTGGAATTGCTGAGTCTTGTAGTGACTCCATGTTAGACATTTTGAGGAACTGCCAGACTGTCTTCCAAAATAGTGGCACCATTTCACATTCCCACTAGCGCTGTTTGAAGGTTCCAATTTCTCCCCTTTTTATTGTCTGTCTTTTGGATTTTAGTATCTTAGTGGGAGTGAAATGCTATGTCATGGGTGTTCTGTCAGCCCATCAGACCCTCACCCCTTTTATACCAAGTACTTTGTAACGCTCCCCTCACTTTCTGAAATCAGAGACAGAGATAAGATAATCTCTCTACACATATAATTTAAGTATAATTACATATATGTGTGTATGCAGCTATAGTTACAATAGAGAGGAGAATTAAAGATAAATACATTTTAATGAAATAATACATAATTTAATAGGTGAATGCTTGGCTTCAACTACACTAAGTAATCAGATGTTTGCTTAAATTTTTCTTCAACTTACATTTAAGAAAAGGCAGATACCATTCAACTCGCTTCAAACTTTATATTTAATGTTTTTAAATGAGGACAAATAGGCATTGTTGTATATAATTTGAATTACTGTGGTGACAGCAATCCTGGTGCATTAACTGGCAATTCAGAAGCTCTGAGCCACTTTACCAGGAGATTTGACTTTCCAAAATGTCAGAGAATTCTTGGTAAAGTTCTGAATAACTGTGAGAACAAGCTTTCCTAGAATCACATCGTTGTTCTATTCCTGCAAAATTCAGCCTAGCTTAAAGCCATATAGAAATAACTTGTGTGTAAAGTAGAACAGAGTCAGATGCGCAGCTCAGAAAATCACGAGCAGGTCCTTCCCAGGAAGGGCAGGCAGGCACAGGACAGCGTGTAAAACAGTTGTCAAATACATAGTTCTATAAGATCAGTGATTTTAATAGTATAACTCTAGATATGGGAAGACGCTACAAGAGGGAACCATTTCCTGGACCATGACAGACTAGTAGGACAGGCGATCCAGAGGCTTTGGGCTACTGTTAACAGGGCCTAGTCCAGTAACAGCACATTGAGTGGCCTATCAAGGAAATCCTCGCCTGAACTGGGAATGAGTATTCCAGGTGCCGTGGGATAAATCGGTCATGAAAGGTCTCCTAAATCTTGGTCAAAATTTTGACCAGAAGAGGGGGGATTGTAACATAAAGAGTGTTGCCCACCATTCAGTTGTACAAGAATTGTCATCAGGGCTTCCTTGGTGGCGCAGTGGTTGGGAGGCTGCCTGCCGATGCAGGGGACATGGGTTCGTGCCCCGGTCCGGGAAGATTCCGCATGCCGCAGAGTGGCTGGGCCTGTGAGCCATGGCCGCTGAGCCTGCGCGTCCGGAGCCTGTGCTCCGCAACGGGAGAGGCCACAACAGTGAGAGGACCGCGTACCGCAAAAAAAAAAAAAAGAATTGTCATCAACCACCACAATCACTGACTTACAACAACCACCACAATCAGGACACACTGAAAGGAATTCAGGGCGAAGATCAGGATGAGGCACTTTGTACTCTGGGAAAACTGGCAGAACTGACCCTCAGAGAGTTCCATATTTTCAGGAGAAAATTTTTATGAACCTGGATTCTTGCCTCTGCCCACATTTAGAAAAGCACTAAAACCATTAGGGTATCTGTCCCTCCTGAATAGCAGTAACCTCCTACCAAGTTGTGTGCTTGGTTGCATGTACCCCTTCATCAAATTCAAGTTCTTTTCAGCTGTCACGTAGAGAAAAGCGGTCATGAACAGCATTCCACAGGAGTGCAGACTGAATGAGCCAATCGACAGTGGTGAGATGGTCCTCGACACGCGCCGTGTCCTATGTGGTCTGAAGTCCCATGTGGCTGTCCTTTCACCCACCGTGTTGGGGGAAGATGAACCAGAATGTCCGGCCCTGTGTGTCTGACATGCCCCCGCTGGCCCCCCTGGATATGGGGCTCCTGGTGGGAGAAAGCACAGCCCCTCAAGTCCTTGTCTTTGGTCTCAGGTGCAGGGACCAGCTCTCTGCGGCCTGGATGCCTTGGTACAAGCAGCCACTGGCGGGGGCGCCCCTGCTGAAGCAGCAGAAGAGGAAGGTCACCATCACCACAGAGGTGACCCTTTTCAAGAAGTATTTGCCCAGGGGAAGTACTCTGCACAGGTGCAGCCACTGCGCAGTTGCGGACGTGGGAGCTGCTGGGGCACGTGGTGGGGGAGGGATGCTCCACACCAGGCAGGGTCGGTGGCTCGAGCCCGTGGCAGCACTGCAGCCCGCTAAGATGTCGCGTGAACCTGATCACGTGAGTGTGTACCGCACCTGATCTCAGACATGTGTGCTCACTGCTGACCCATCACATGTGCCTGATGTCACACGCACAGATGTGCTCACCTGCTCACTGCAGGCCCGTCACATACACTTCATCACACACCCACTCACTGCTGCCTGTTGCCCCCAGTCCACGTGGGTCGAGTCCTATAGGGAGGTCGGAGTTGCCCTGATGGACTTCATCAGCTGGTCCAGTCCTGCTGCTGCGAAGGGGAGCCTCACACGGGTGCTTCCTGGTGTCCTGCACACTCGGGTCCTGAGCCACACTCTCCTGCCATGTCAGTTTCCAAGAGACCGGGCAGGCTCAGACCTCTTCGAGGGGCTGGCTTAGGTAAGGGGCTTGCTTGTTTCCTGGGCAACATTACTGTTATCTCAGACTGAAGGGGGGTTGTGTACCCACCAGGGAAAGAGACATCCATGTCCTGACCCCAGGGGCTCAGGCCAGGACCTCATTTGGAAGTAGGGCCTGGTCGTGTAACTAGGTGAGACAGGGGCCTTAGGGTGGTCCCAATCCTGTGTAACTGTGTGCTTATATGATGAGTGGAGAGACAGACACAGAGGGGAAGCCACATGAAGATGAAGGCAGAGATGGGAGGGATGCAGCCAGAAGCCCAGGGATGCCTGGAGCCCCAAGAAGCTGGAAGAAACAGGAAGGACCCTCCCCTGGAGCCTCAGCACTTTCCAACTAGACAGTTAGTATGAGTGGACCTGAACTGAAGGCAGCACCGTGGTCCCTGACCAGTCTGTCTTGCCCACTTGGCAAGGTGGGGAGCAGCTCTCACGAGACGCTGACGAGTGAGTTGGTTTCCCATGAGACCGTAGGACGCTGGTCCCGTAAACAGGCAGGCCCATCTCACCCTTCCTCCTGGGCTCTGGTCACACACGGCGACTGTGCACCGTGTGGGGCTGGGCTTTCAGCCTCTTCACAGGACCCCTTGGTGTTGGTTCAAAGTTCAGCTTACAGCCCAAGAATGACGGAAGGTGAAATCCTCATCAGCCCTGTGTGGTGCAGGCAGGGCGACACAATTAATTATAGAGTTAAAAGCAGAGCGGGTAAGGGTGACTCAGCCATGGAAAAGGAGAGAAGCACGGACACAGGCTATGATGTGGATGAACCTGGAAAACAGGATGCCCAGTGAGAGAGGCCAGACAGAAGAAGACAATCAGTGGATTCCACTTACATGAGACATCCAGAACAGGCAAGCCCACAGAGACAGAATGTGGACCGGGGATGCCGGGGCTGTGGGAAATGAGGGGTGACCTCTAAAGAGTGGGGCTTTGGGGAGATGATGGAAATGTTGTCAAATGGATTGTGCTGGTGGCTGCACAACCCTGTGAATATGCAGAACACCACTGGGCTTAATACTTAAAGTGGGTTAACTGTGTGGTATAGAAATTCAATCTCAATAAAGCTGTTACCAAAAGTGAAAACCTGGAGGCTTCCAGGCCCACCTCCAGAATCTGACGGGGTCGCACAGGACCTGCATGTCTGAAAGCCCCATTGTGTCCAACCAGGTGGTCTGAGGGCACCTTGCGAAATTCTCCCTGTGGCATCAGAAGCATGGGGCGCTAGTGTGGCCAGGCCTCAGGCAGAGAGGCTGGATTCCGTGGCCTTGCTGTCCTCTCTTAGGGACTGTGGCATTGTCTCCGTAGAAGGAGGTGGGTCAGCTGGAAGCCCGGTTCCCTCTTCTGCACGTTTCTTCTTTCTCTCCCAGCGATGGTGCCGGCCGAGCTGTGCCAGAGCAACCAAGGCAAAAGGGTCGTGCACAGAATGACTTTGAACTTTCACCAGGTGCTGTGGGCTCCTCAGAGGCAGTGACCCAGGACTGAGGTCCCAGAGCCTCCTTCTGAGTGTCGTGGCCCCGGTGCCCCTCTCACGGGAGCTGCTGTCAGGCTTGATGGTTGAAGCATTCATGGTATCGAGATTTCACTGGTAGAAACTATTCCTCTTCTTCCCTGGGAGAAGCAGGTCTCCTTCTACTTTGTTGGGGAGACCCCCTTTATAATAAACGAAAATGATAAGCTGTAAGCACATATTAAGGATTAGGTTATACATATGTAAAGAATACTCATAAAGATCAAGAAACAGAACATGATGAGTGGACACCCAGGAGTGCCCTTCCCTCGTCACAGCCTCCTCCCCACCGTGAGGTAGCTGTTCTCCTGATTTTGTGTCAGCGACTTGTCCTCATAGCTTATACCCAGGCACGCATCCCTAAACAACGCAGCCCAGCTTTGCCTAGTTCCAAAGTCCGTAAGTGGGTGGACCGTGCTTGCTGCTTTGTTGCTCTTGATGACTCAGCATTGTGTCCGTGAGATTCTTTCATCTTGTGAATATAGTATTTTTAAAATAATTTTTATAGTTTTACTACCTTTAAACAAAACGTACTCCATTGCTGTGGAATATTCCTTCATAGGAGTGTGCGTGGTTCATTTCTGCATCTGCTTGTGATGGCCTTCAGTTCTTTGAGGTTTGGCTCCTGTGGCTGCAGAGTCCATGTCCGTGTGTCCTGCTGCAGGGCTGAGGGGTTTGTGTTCAGCTGGGAGCAGCACTGTGGGTCTGTGTGCACGGACTGCACTCTCTGAGGCCCGATTGTTTCAGAAGTGGCTGCATCCCCCGCTGCGCACCAGGCTTTCCATTGCTCCACGTCCTGCTGATATTTGATGCTGTGTCTTCATGTCTGCCATTCTGGTAGGTGTGTGCACAGTAGTTTTCTTATGGTTTTAATCCCTCGGTTGTTAGTGAAGTTGTGCATCTTGTGGTATTCATGGACTACTTCCTGTTGTTTTAAAAAAAGTTTTAAAAATTGTGGTCAAATACACAAAACATAAACTTTACTATCTTAACCATTTTAAAGTGCACATTTCAGGGTCAAGAAGTAATTCACACTGTTGTACAACCCTGACCGCCATCCTCCTCCAGAACATTTTCATCTTGCAAAACTGAAACAGTCCCCATTAAACACTCACTCCCCATTCTCCCTCCCTGAGCCCCTGCACCCACCATCCTGCTTTCTGTCTCGATGGTTCTGACTGCTCTAGCGGCCTTGTATGAGTGGATCAAGCACTATTTGTTTTTTTTGTGTCTGGCTTACATCACTGAGCATAATGCCCTCAAGGTTCATCCCTGCTGCAGGCTGGGTCAGAATTGCCTTCCTTTTTAGGCTGAATAACATTCCCTTGTATGGATGGACCATGTTTTGCTTCTCTATTCATCCGTTAATGGACACATGTAATATCTACATTCATTTCTCATGTCTTATAATATTTGTGGAATAACGTCAGAAAGTCCTATGAATCAAAAGTCACTTGCCATTAACTTTTTTCTTAAACTTTTTATTGTGAAAAACATCAAAGCTAAGAAAAAGGGAAGAACACATGTCAGCTTCAATTGTGTTCAGGAATTAATGCCTCATGGTATTCACTTTATTCCCTGTGTGTGTGCTATGCATGTGCATGTGCCTGTTTGCATACATGTGCTGTGCATGTGCTTAGGTATGTGTATTTGCACACGTTAGTTTGTGCATTGGCATATGCATGCATGTGTTTTCATATGCTAGTGTGTGAATATATTTGTGCTATGCACGTGCATGTGTTTGTGTGTGTGCTGTGCCTGCCTGTGCCCACACCTGTGTGTTTGCCGGAACCACTTGCAAGTTGGTTGCAGACTGAATTGTGCCCCAGATATGTCCGCACACACCTGCTCAAACAATCCTGCGTAGCCACGTAAAGGTCACAGATCTCAGGGATTTAAATGGATTTAGCAGGATGTCCTGACACAGAGTCTGTCTTCCAATGACTGTCACTGTCTCAGTAACATCCTTCACACCTTCTTTAAGCCCCATTCAGGGTCCACCTTAGGCCCCCATTCCATTCAGTCACCTTCCCCGGGTCCCCTATAAGCTACAATGTCACAGTTGAAGAGCCTGGCCGGGGCTGGGTGTGCCCCTCCTGTTGGCCTGGCCTCCAGGCCCTGAACGTGGCTCCTGTGTTCCCATCTCTCAGCCAGGTCCCGACTTGGATGCGGCTGTCACCTCTTTCCTCACAGGGTCCCATCGCCGAGTCAAGGGGGCTCATTCTCCCCAAACACAGCATCAGGAGTATGGGGGGGTGTGACAGTCCCCACTGGGTCTCCTTCATGTGAGACCCTGTGCTTTTGAAAGAGCAGGCACTCTGCACTCAGGGGTGGTGGGGTGGTGGCACACGGCCCACGATGGGCAGGTGGGTCACCAGGTGGGGATGAGCCAGTGTGCAAGGATTTCCACGGTGGGTTCTCCTCTCCAATGGCTTCTGTGCCCCAACCTCTCCCCGTGTCTCCCATCGAAGACAGCTCGGTGCCCGTGCTGGGTGTCAGCCCCAGGGCGTGAGGTCACCTGACCGGGAGCTATAGGAGCCATCAGCCACCCCCCTCCATCCCCCCCACCCCCCGCACACGCTGCAGGGAAGCAGGACCTGAGTGCAGGGCTGTCAGTGGCCCTGAGCGTCCCGCCCGGAATCGGCCAGCGGAATGGACAGACCGGATCTCCCGGCCCGGACCATGCAGGACTGTGCTGGCTGGGCTTCCAGTGTGGCTGCCTCCTTCTGGAAGCCTGGGAGGCTGGAATCAGGCCACTTCTTGTCTGTCCTTGCAGGAGACTGGGCTGCACTACAAGAAGTTCCTGGCTCACCCGTGGATCCTGACCATCAGGTGGCCAGAGAAATTGGTAACATTTTTATTTTGCCTGTTGAAGTGTTTAATGACAAAGATTTTGTTCACTTTCCTGATGTGGGTGTCCAAAGATGAGAGACCCATGTGTGTGACCTGTACCTCCTACGAGATCAGCCCTAAGGTAGTTTAATCATGATCAAGTTCTGTCTACACAGTAGATTTAGACCTCTGCCTGTCCCGTCTACTGATTATGTTTAGAGCTGACCATGTGCTGTCTATAATAAGAACATTTAGACCTGACCATGTTCTGTGTACGTTAGGACTATGGGGACCTGGGTAGAGACACGGCCTGGCCTCAGTACTGGGAAGCTCCTGCAGTGTCTGCTTCTGAATGTCAGTGCTTAGATGTCTGGGGTCTGGAGCTGAGGTGGGCTTTTCTAGGTAACAGTGTCTCTTCTGAGTGTGGTTACCTGGTCCTCCCAAGGGTCAGTGCTATGGTCGGGGCCTTAGTCTTTATCCCTGCAAGGTTCACCTTCCTTGAGGCTCATGGAGACTCCTCAGAGGGACTACCGGGAAATTATTCCAATTATTCCAATTTGCATTGTGAGTAGGGAGGCAGGTTTACCTGGTGAATTGATTGCAGGGCACGCAGATCGGGCAAAAGGCCGATGGGCAACAGGTGAGTCTGCTTCTGAGCTCTCCTTCCAGTCAATCGTCCCTACCCAGCAGAGTCCAGAGCTGCTCCTCGGCTTTCAGTCCTGCTGTCCTGTGAGTTTTCTCAACATGTAAGTGAGACAAGAAAGGACTGAGCCTGCCAGAACCAAGGTAGTGTGTTCAACTCTAGCATGAAAGCTTTAAATACAGTTAAAATCACACAGAACCAAAGTGAGAAGAGGAGGACTTCTCTGGGACAAGTGTTGGGGGAGGAGAGCAACCTTACACTTATTCTGGCATCCCAGGAGGTCCCAGGAACCCAGCTTTTTTCCACATTAGGGGACAACCCAGCAGAGCCATGGTGTCCTGACCAAGGGGACATGTGACCCCAGGTGCAGGGTCTGGGGAGGTGGGGTCACCTGGTGAGTGTGGACCTGTGACCCCAGGTGTGGGGTGTCTGGGGAGGTGGGGTCACCTGGTGAGTGTGGACCTGTGACCCCAGGTGGGGGGGTCTGGGGAGGTGGGGTCACCCTGGGACTGTGGACATGTGACCCAGGTGTGGGGGTTTCTGGGGAAGTGGGGTCACCCTGATGAGTGAGAACGTGTGACTTCAGATGCAGGGTCTGGGGAGGTGGGTCACCGTGGTGAGTGTGGATGTGTGACCCCAGGTCGCACACATAGGGTGTGGGGACTGTGTGGGTCTCACCACATCTGCATGGGTCGGGATCACATGTACGGGGAGACCCCATGTCTGCTCTTTGCCTGCAGAGTTTCTTGTCCCTTTTGAGATTTCCAACATCTGAATGAAGAGTGTTGCCCTGATTATCCTGTGGTTCCTTTTCTTATTCATATGAGGTCAGGCATGTTTGACTGCATTGCTGCTCTGTGTTCTGGTGAGTGACAACCCTTGGTGGTATCATATTAATATCATAGCATATCATATATCTAATATATGGGGGTCACCACTGCCTGGGTCGCCCTGGACAGAGGTCAGATGAGCACAGACTAGCCCCCCCTAAGAATGGTCTCCCATGTGCCATGTGAGCGTACTATGATGTCCCCTTAGGTGGGGGACTGTTTGGTCCTCCAACATTTGTGATGAAGGGGAGTCGAAATGGAATCTCAATTAACAAGACATTATTTTAATAATTTATTTTAAGTGAAATAAAACACACATCATATACCCTTTACCATCACCACCATTTAAAGTGCACGTTTCTGAGGCATCAGATCTATTCACTTTCTCGTGGAGCCATCACCACCATTCCTAGGACTTTTCATCTTGCAAAACCAAAATTCCACAACCATGCAAGTCTCACTCCCCACTCCCTCTCACTGCCCCTGGCACCGATATCCACTTCAGTCCCTGAGTTGTAGACTCCAGGGCACCCACTGGAGTGGAATCCTGCAGTGTTTGCTGACGGGTCACTGTGGAAGAGCTGACTTTCAGTCTGAAGCTCTGCCTGTTTGTATCTGAAGGATCTGCATTTAAGGAGAGGGTATATGAGGAAGGGGGTGTATGAGGGACAAAGGTGTCCGGGATGCAGATGAGCCAGGACCTGACCAGCTGCCTTTTGGGTCCTCTGGTTCCATCTCTTGGCCTGGGCCTCATCTGCATCATCACTGGCCCCACTGGCGCCCCTGGGGTGTTGTTGTCTGAGTGAGATTCCCCTGGTGCCCCTGCTCTCCTTCCCTCCTCCTGCTGGTTGGGGAGGGAACTGCTTGTTGTGTGGTCTCTACTCCTGAGGCACAAAGGACCCTGCAGCATGGACCTGCAGAGTGTAGGGTGTGGTCCCAAGAGCATGGGACCCACATAGGACACAGCACTGGGGTATGACAAGTGCTAGGGCTGCCTCATCACTGACAGGGAATGTTGCCAAGATCCTGCTCGGGAGGGCGCAGTGGGTGGCCTGGGACCCCAGAGGCCCCATTCCTATCCTGGAGCTTGGACAGTGCATCCCCATGGGCTCCAGATTCACCCCATATCTCAGCCATATCCCTCTGTCCTGTCTTTGGACTCAGGAAAATGACCTCTACTGATCATTGTCCACAACATAGTCCTGGTCCTGTCGGTATTAAGATTCTTTAATTTAGCCGTCCTGGGATAGCAGCTCTTTTTAGGTCTAAGAAAGAACAGCTCAGGAGTGTACAACAATTTCAGATGAAACTAATATTCAATGACTCTCTCTATACTGCTAGGTTGTTGACTTCCATTAGTCATTATTCTCCTGGTTTTAGCTCTGATGTGGGGATTACAGAGGAGTCAACATTTAAATCTTCATAATCTGTGTATTTGTAGCATCAGTATCATTACTGACCCATAGTTTTTATGGTTTGGGAAGAGTTATTGATTTCATGTATTATGTGAAGGATTCACAATGATGATAGGGCAATTAAGATGAAAATAATGGCTGGTAAATTGTTCAAATTTTTTCTACCTCTGCATCTATTGTACGTATATGAGTTAGTTTAGTTGTTAATATTAGTGAAATAATATAGAGGACTAGAGAACTTCTTTTAAAAATAACTATTAATGTGTGATTATGAAAATGCAAAAGTTCTTCCATAATCGGCGATGTTGCATCTTGAGAGCCTAGATGAAGTTGATATGCCTTAGAGATATACAGGATTTTAGCCTATGATTTAACTTTGAAAAAGTGACATCACTTTTTACTTTTATCTCATTTATTGAGAAAGGCATAATTTTTCTGGTGTTGGCTTGAAACTGGTTGAAAAGGACTTGAGTACTTCCTTATTTTACATTTACATAGGTAGGATCTTCAAACACAGTATATGGTGGAGGGCATCCGTGTAACCATTCTAGGTTAGGAGTAGCAGTTTCCACTGCTGATACTTCTCGTTTGGACACAAAAGCTTTTCAGAGTATGAAGGTTATTAGCATTACTGCTGCTACTGAGATGAATGAGTCTAAAGACAAAATACTTCATGTTGTGTGTGCCTCAGGGTACTCAGACTAACGTAGTGACATCCCTGAGAGGCCAAGAAAGTGCTGCAGGACGTCATATTTACTACTACAAATATACTTGTGAAGTGAATTTTTGCTCATGCTGAGTTAAGTGTATAACCTGAGAATAGTGGGAATCAGTGTAGGAAGCCTCCTATAATAGTGAAGACTGTTCCCATGGACATTAGGTCATGGAAGTGTGCTACTACATAGTATGTATCCTAGAGGACAATGTCTGGGGATGAGTTGGCTAAGATGATTGCTGTCAAAGCACCTACTGTAAAAAGAAAAATCAAGCCTAAAACTCATAATATAGTGGAAGGTCATATAATATTACCTCCGTGAAGAGTTGCTCATCAGGGACTTCCCTGGTGACGCAGTGGTTAAGAATTCACCTGCCAATTCAGGGGACACGGGTTCAAGCCCTCGTCTGGGAAGATCCCACATGCTGCGGAGCAACAAAGCCCGTGCGCCACAACTACTGAACCTGCTCTCTAGAGCCTGAGAGCCTCAACTACTGAAGCCCACGTGCCAGAGCCCGTGCTCTGCAACAAGAGAAGCCACTGCAATGAGAAGGCTGCGCACCGCAACGAAGAGTAGCCCCCGCTCACCGGAACTAGAGAAAGCCTGCGCGCAGCAACGAAGACCCAATACAGCCAAGAAAAAAAAAAAATTAAAAAAGAGTTGCTAATCAGCTAGATACTTTTACTCCTGTAGGGATAGAAGTAATTGTGGTAGCTGATGCAAAGTATACTCCTGAGTCGACAGCTATCCCTATGGTAAACATATGATGGGCCCACAAGAGGAATCCTACAAAGCCAGTGGACATGACTCATACTATTCCCAAATAGCTGAAAGGCACTTTTCGTCCTAAATAGTATGTAATGATATGTGAGATTATAACAAACCTGGTAGGCCATGAATACAGACTTCAGGGTAACCAAAGAGTCAAAATAGATGTTGGTATAGGATTTGGTCTCCTCCTGCAGGGTCAAAGAAAGTAGTGTTTAGATTTCTATCTCTTAACAGTATGGCAATTCTGACTGCTCGGACTGACACTGGTAATTATAGTAATATGGCTATAGTTGGGGAAGATTAAACAAATACTGGTGTTTGGTATTGGGATATGACTGCTGGTTTTGTATTAAAGACTATAGTAATAAAAGTAATAGCACCAAGAATTGAAGAGACACCTGCTAAATGTAAGGAGAAAATGGTTAGGTCAGCAGAGGCTCCTGTGTGGGCCAGATTGCTGGCTAGAGCTGAATATACGGTTCCACTTGTACCAGACCCAGCTTCTACTATTGGTGATATGAGTAGGAGTAAGAATGATGGGGGAAGTAGTCAAAAGTTTATATGATTTATTTGGGGGAAATGCTACCTCAGGTGCCCCAGTTATTAGTGGCCTAAGTCAGTTTTCAAACTCTGCAATCATAATGGGTACAACTATAAAGAAAACTATTACAAGTGCAGGGGCTCTTATGACTACCTTACAGATTTGGGCATCTCCAAGTAGCACTCCAGGTTAGCATAGCTCAGCCTGGATTAATATACTTAAGGTGATGCCTGCTACTCCAGCTCAAGCACCAAATAGTAAATGTAAAATGCCGATATCTTTGTGATTTGTTGAAAATAATCAGCAGTGTATGAACAGAGGTAAAAAGACTGAGCTAGCATTCGACTGTAAATCTAAAGACAGAGATTGAGCCCTCTTTCTCACAAAGCCTGTGCTGAATCAACAAATTGAATTGTAACTTCAGAGAAGCAGCTTCAATTCTGCCCGTGATTTTCCTGCCTTTTTTTTCTTTTTTCTTTCTCAAAGGCAGGAGAAGTGGATTGAAGCCAGTTGACTAGAGGATTTGCCTGTTAACTAAAATTTCCTGGAGTTAAAACTCATCAATCTTGTAAGGATTTGGCTTATGCCTTCAATGTTTGCTTTGCATTCAACTGATGTAGGATAAAGTCCTGCAGTCCTTATTTTTAGAAATTAAGCAAATTGTACTTGTTTAGCGTTTTGAAAGCTCTTGGTCTAAAATAACCTAAATTCCTAGGGTAGCACCAATAGAATGGGTGTTATGGGTAGTAATCGTGTGGCTATTGTAAGGCCAACTGGCCCGAGGCAGGGGAACACAATCAGATTCACAGGTTGCATCAGACCGAAACTCTCCGGACCACCCAGTTCCAGAAACTGACCTGGAGACTTTCCGGACCACCCAGTTCCAGAAACTGACCTGGAGACTTTCCGGACCACCCAGTTCCAGGAAATGACCTGGGGAATTTGAACCCAGCCTAGCCTTGCCGCCTTTCGAGGGGCGGGACCAACGGTCCCCCAGGATACCCGAAAAGACCACCAAATAAGGAATACCCTGCGCCCTCCCAGATTCACCACACCCCTTTCCCTTCTTCCCTTATAAAATCTTGCCCAACCCTCGCCCGGGTGCGACTTCTCTGGCCCTTTTCGCTCGGACCAGTGAACCTCGCCCGGGAGCGCTCCATAATAAAGCTCACTTGAAGCTTTCCTCTGTTTCGCGGTGCCGTTTGTTAAGATCCGACCTTACAGCTATTATGATTAGTAATGATAGGAAGGTTATTTGTTTTGTATGTTTGTATTTTTGTGTTGTTTATTGAAGGGAATATAGTTAGTGATGTGGAGTATGTTAGCTGCAAGTAGAAATCTATGAGTATTGTGATGGCCATTAGTGTTGGTAGAATGATGTTATCATTTTTGTTATCTCTTGGATAATTATTCATTTGGGTCCAAACCCTGATAATGGTGGGCAACCTCCTAATGACACTATAATGGTGAGGATAAGGATTGTGATGGGAGGTGTTTTATCTCATGTGTGTGATAATGATACTCTTGTAGTACATGATCTGGGTATAAATAGGAAGAAGATAGTGTTGTTATGATATAAATTAGTATGTTTAGGATTGTTATGATTGGAATATATGTTATAATAGCTGTTATTCATCCTATATAGGCAATTGATGAGGAGGGTGTAATTTTTTGCAGGTGAGTATGGCTACGTCTGCCTCAGCCTCCAGCTATGATTTATAATATCATTATGATTAACAGTATGTTTAGGTTGATGGATGGTGACATGTGGTATAAAACTGATAGGGGTGCAATTTTGTCATGTTGATAGCATCAGGCCTGCTCTTCATGGAATGCCTTGAGTTACTTCGGGCTATAAGAAGTGAAATGGGCAAAGTCCCACTTTTTTTTTTTTTTTTTTTTTTTTTTTTTTTTTTTGCTCTACGCGGGCCTCTCACTGCTGTGGCCTCCCCCGCCACGGAGCACAGGCTTTGGATGCGCAGGCTTAGTGGCCATGGCTCACGGGCCCAGCCGCTCCGCGACATGTGGGATCTTCCCGGACCGGAGCACGAACCCGTGTCCCCTGCATCGGCAGGCGGACTCTCAACCACTGTGCCACCAGGGAAGCCCGGAAAGTCCTACTTTTGTGACAAGGACGATTGCTATGATAGTGGATGCTGCTAGATTAAAGATTTTTGTAATTCATTGTGTTCTTTGACCAGAGTATATTAGATTAATGATAATAGCCATATAAGTAGTATTGATGTGGATTGTTTTAGAAAATATTTATTGGATGCTTCTGTAGCTTATGGGTTCATGTTTTTTATTAGAATGGGGAAACCATTAACCAGTGTGAGCTTGTTACTACAATTATATTTCCTGAGATAATGGTCAGTAGAATGATAGTAAAAACAATGAGAGTTTATTAGTACAGGAAGGATATACAACAATATTTTTGGGGTATGGGCCTTGAAGCTTTCTTAGGGAACCTTACTATATAGCATGTGGTGTAAAGTGGTAGCATGGAGAATGTAAAATTCTTAGGAAGAATTCAATTTCAGGAATAAGAGCATTTAAACCTCTATCATTTACTCTGTCAAAGTAACTCTTTTGTCAGACATATTTCTTAAGTTTGTGGTGGGTTGCCTGGTATGATGACAGGTAGTGAAAACTCTCATATACATAGGGCTAACGTTAGTAGTAAAAATATTTTTATAAGGGATGTATATGTTGATCATATCAAAATTGTGGGTAGGATGCTCGAATTCATAGAAAGGAGATTGTTAGATGTGTTTTAATGATGACTTGGGCTGTATATAATTCTGGCACGTAGGGATTGTCGAATGCTCCTAAACATAGAATGTTGTGGAAATGTTTATTATAAGGAAATTGACCTATTCTCTAGGAAGGATGGGGTGAATGGGCCTGCTACATTTTCTTCATTGAAGCCAAATACAGGGTTTGATTCCACTTCTGTTACATCAAGTGGGGCTTCGTTGGATTTCTTCTACTGCAGAGATAATCAAATTCTGGGTAGGAGTCAGGAGAAAATTAGTCATAGGTGTTCTTGTGTAATAAATACTGTTGGAAGTGTAAGTGATCCATTTATCAGTAGGACTGAGAATAGAATACCTGCTAACAAGACTTCATATGAGATTGTGTGTGCTACTGTCTGTAGAGCTCCAGTGAGTGAGTATTTTGAATCTGAAGCTCATCTAGATCAGAGGATGGAATAAATGGCTAGGCTTGATATGGCTAATATAAATAGTATGCCTACATTTATATTAATTAATGGATAAGATATGGGAAGAGGAATTAATGTTGTGAGAGCCACGGTTAAGGCTAGCATTGGGGCAATAATATATAAGTTGATGATGTTGATGGTCATGGTGGTTCTTTAATAAATAATTTGAATGCCTCAGCAATGGGTTGTAATAATCCATAGGGGCTGATGATTTGGGGCCCTTTCTGGATTTGTATATAGCCTAGGATTCTCCATTTAGTTAATATGAGGAATGCTATGGTGAATTAAATTGGGTAATTTGTGAAAAAATGTTGATTATAAACATATTCTTAGGAAGAGGACTTGAACCACTGCAGATAAAGGTTTCAGTTTTACATAATTACCGGGCTCTGCCACCGTATCAAACCCTGTTCTACAGTAGGGTATGTATAAATTAATTGAATGTAGATTATATCATCATTTAGTTTGAAGACATTTTGTAAAGTAAGCCGTATTTCTCTTGTCCTTTCCTACTGGGAGAAGTCTATAATAGACAGAAACCAACCAGGATGACCCAGTCTGAACTCCGATCATGTGGGACTTTAATCGTTGAACAAACAGACCATTAATAGCAGTTATACCATTGAAATGTCCTGATCCAGCATGAAGGTCATAAACCGTATTGTCGATATGAAGTCTATAATACGATTACACTGTTATCCCTAGTCTAACTTGTTCCGTTGATCAGTGTTTTAGAACAACAGGTGATAAAGCATTTTGACTAGCTGGTCTAAATTTTAATCATTCAGAGGTGGTTTTATTCTCCAAAAAATAAATGGCGCACGGGCTCAAAGCGCACCGGATTCAGTAGTTCTGGCTCATAGGCTCAGTAGTTCCAGCTCACTGGCTTAGTTGCTCTGTGGCACGTGGGATCTTCCCGGACCAGGGATCGAACCCATGTCCCCTGCATTGGCAGGCGAATTCTTAACCACTGCATCACCAGGGAAGTCCCAGAATCGCAGTCTCCCTTTTAATATACCTTAAACCCAAAGAATCCATTGAAAATTGTTACAGAAAATAAGACAATAAAATATTGTAAGGACTATAACAGAAGCATATAGTACACAGTTCATATAGACACATCCCAAGCAGTTACAAAGTATATTAAAAGGGAGGTTGCAATTTTAAAATAATAAAATAAAATATACCCACAAACTCCCAATCTTTCCTGAAAAGTTGCAATCTGAAACCCTACTGTAGGAAGCAGAAAATTCCAGGAGACAGTCTACAAATGAAAGATCTAAACCCTGTGGTTGGATAAGGAATTCTGGAAGGAAGGTATCCTCACCCAAGGAGAGCAGGTTCCTATAGTTCTCTAACATCACATCCCTGTACAATTCCCACTGATCTTGGTCCTGGCATTCCCAGTCCTCTTGAGAGAAATCTATGGCCACATCCTGGAATGTCAGCAGTCCCTGAAATTAAAAGTACACAGGCCATGTGGGCACGGGAAGAGTTCATAATGTAACCCAAGAAGAAAACAACAAGTTAAAAGAACTGGTTTTAATTTAGAAGAGTGTTTTGAATTATCCACATATATATATATATATATATATATATATATTTACAAAGTAACATTCTATACCTTATTTCTAACTACAAGTAAAGAGTATGACATGTGATCCACAAAACCAGTATAGAGACTATAATTATCTGGAAAAGAAATTACAAAATGATGGTTTCAACACAGGCATATGCATTTTTGAGTGTTTTATTTATGTCAAACTGGATAAAATGTGTATATTTCTCAGACAGAAAAGACATTTCGAGGTAGAAATGTACCTTTCAACTATTCACGGGTACACAAGAACACTAGGGAGATTGTAAACGTTGATTCTGATTCAGTAGGTCTGGTGGGCCTGAATTCCATTTTTTTAACAAGCTCATTTTTAACTAGTGATGCTGCAGTCTCTAATTCATTAACCACAATTGTGAATAGCAGAGAGATAATAAGGAAAGGTAAAAATTCATATTTAACTTTGAACTTAAAGTGTTTTATGGATTTTACACGTTTAATAGAATAGTAAGCACAACAGCAACAATCATTTTTGAATATTTACTATAGACTGTATCTTTCTAACTTTTTGTGTAGGATTACAGTAAAAAGGTCTGGGCTGCGGTCACAGTGGGCGGGGCCCCCAGTGCGGGCCGCCCCTCCAAGGACCCCCAAAGGGGCCTGCGCGCTCCTGGCGGCTCCCTCCCCCCGCACCCCCTCCCTCCCAGAAAGCTTCGGGGCAGAGCCGTCCCACCCTCTGCGCCCAGAATGGAGCCCGCGCTTCCGCAGAGTTGGAGCTCCTGGCTTGGGGTCTCTTCGCTCCGCCGTCACTGAACTGCCCCGGAGCCCGAGAGGAGGGCGGCCTCACTGAGGCTGCCGGCTCTGTAGGGGCCCCACCAGCCGAAGCCGCGACAGTCCTTGGGACCGCGCGCCAGGTAAGTGGACGCGGACCCTCCGCCTGGTTCGGTGCCGGGGCGGCAGAGCAAGACCAACTTCTGAGGGGCAGGGGTTCGCTGCCACCCGCCGCTGCTGTTTAGAAAGAGCTGCCTCCAGCATCTGGTCCTGGGGAACTTTGGTCCCTCCTCTCGCCCCTGCCCTCGGCCTGGCTCGCGGGGCCCGGTGGGCGTGGGGAGGGGGTCGGCCTGAGCGTCCTGAGGGGAAATCTGGGAAAGGGAGGCGCAGGGTTCGGCTGGAGCGTCAGCGCCTCTCCTCCTGACTGCGGGGAAAGCGGCTTAAAACTCATCCCTAGGCTCGCAGGCCCCTTATTCAACCAAGTCCCTCTGAGCCCCTTCCTCCCAGAATTAAAGTACCAGCGGGGAGGGGACAGGGCGGGGGACTGGCGCAGGTAATGGGGAACATCAAAAGATGATTGTTAACTAAGGAAAACCGGATATGCCAAGTTAAGGAATTTAGCGCTTTTCGTTGTATGGGAGGATGCAAGAGTCTGGGCTCACTGAAATCCTTCCTTTGATATGCACCTCAGCTCTCTGGGGCCTGCATTCTGTATTTGCATATCCTGAGTTTCCTCAGGGCCCACCGGCTCACACTGGAGGGCTGCAAGTGCTGATGACTGTGACATCCTTTGTTTACTGAGATGGCAAGAAATATTCCATTTCTCACAGGCTTGAGGGGCAGACAGTGAAAAAGAGTCGGAGAATCTCACTCAGCATGTACTTTGGCTTACATACAGATAATACTTATACTTAACTGTGCTAATAGAGGTTCTCAAGTCCAATCAACTTGTACCACTGCCCTCTATGTATTAATTTCATCAATATCATAAGATAAATGCCTATAGAATCGACTTAATCCATTTAAATAGGATAATGATTTTTAAAGGAAACATAATAGAAATATAACAAAACCTTTACCACTAAAGGCTGGGTCTGGATCAACCTAAACAATGTTCCATTGTTAAAATATTGAAAGATGTATTCAATAGAAATATCAACAAAAATGACAAATAATAAGGGCAGCAGAATGTTGAAACGTTCTATCTTTATCATTAAAGTGGCAGAAAATCATTTATTAGTAGGCACTGGGGGCAGAAGATGCCTGATTTTATATCTTTGTCATATTTGTGCAGTTGTTTCAACAAGTAACTTAAAGACAAAATTGAAAAACAAGGAGGTTTGTGCCTGAGATCATGTTGATGTGAAACCAGGGATGGTCACCTTGTGCCAAGTGAGTTAAGTTTACCTGGCCAGGTAGACCGCAGAGCTCCTGAGAAGCCAGGGTTGGAATTTTTCTGCTGGGTGCCCCTTAGGTTCTGGGACTTGATTGATTTTGAGTCATGTTTCGGGAAAGACCTGATCACAGGAAAAGGGTGGGAATAGAGTGATTTGGGGAGCAGCTAACAACATTCATCACAGCTCATGGCCTGATTGAATTTTAAAGAAATAGGAAAACAAATGCTTCTCATGGAATCAGAGAATGTGAGGGCTGGACAATCCCAGAAAATGAGGAACACCTGTCCCATTTTCCAGATGAGAAAACAGAGGCCCAGCAAGGTGAAATCCGTCACCCAAGTTGCACCCGTCTCTCTTCCGCACTACATACCTCGTGAAAGCAGGACTCTTCCTGTCTTGATCACTGCTGAACCCCAAAGAGGGCCAGGCATCTAGCAGCTGCTTCAAAAATTTTGGTTGACTGTAGGAACAATGCTATTTCTTTCTTTCTCACTCTTATTCAGGATTGTGCCAAGAACTCACCAGGTTGCAGTGTAATTTGATAAATGTCATTTTTAATTGAGTTTTGTTGTGACGAGGACTTAGGCTTTGAAGGTAACAGACTTGGTTCAGATCTTGGTTCTGCCACTCAATAGCTGTTTGGCTTTGGGAAAATTACTAAACCTCTCTGAGCTTACTTCCTCCTTTGTAAAGTGGCGATAAAGCTATCTGAGCCAGCAGAGCACCTGCATCAGAGATGTGCACTAAATATTGGTCTTTCTCACTCTCCCACACCATCTCTCTGTTCTTCCCAGAGAAGTTGTACAGAAGTACTTTAAAAAATAATAATAATTATTTATTTTTGGCTGCGTTGGGTCTTCGTTACTACGCGCGGGCTTTCTCTAGTTGCGGCGAGCGGGGGCTACTCTTTGTTGCAGTGCACGGGCCTCTCACTGTGGTGGCTTCCCTTGCTGCGCTTGTTATGGAGCACCGGCTCTAGGCACACGGGCTTCAGTAGGTGGCAGGCAGGCTCAGTAGTTGTGGTGCATGGGCTTAGCTGCTCCACGCCATGTGGGATCTTCCCGGACCAGGGCTCGAACCCATGTCCCCTGCCTTGGCTGGCAGATTGTTAACCACTATGCCACCAGGGAAGTCCGATATAGTACTTTTTAAAAAGGGGTTTTGATTTATTTCAGATAATGTACATTTTTCTTGTAGAAAAGATTATTCCACTATAGAAACATAAACGCGCAAAACCACTACAAATGCAATATTCTATGGGTTAGATATTATCAGTCACATTTTATAAATAATTGGGCAAATGCTAAAGCACTAGCAACTGGAGAGTAAGAGGACTCAAATCTGGGGTGCCCCCCACCCCAATTTCAAGAGCAGGGTGTGTTTTTCAAATCTGTATTTCATCTGGTCTTTGTTTCTCATCCATCCTCTGTGTCTGCCTTTCTCAAGAAGGCTCAGATCCTCCGCTTTCACACCTTCCTGGCTGGCTGTACTGCAGCCCCCGCCCTGGAACATCTGCATGCATGGGTGTGCCCGCTCTCCCTGTGTATCCCCAGCTTTGCCAGGGAGCTGCTGTATCGTGCACTGCTTGCTGTACCCCAGAGTACCTAGACCCTTCTGGCACATGAAGTACATCCTCATCACCATGTGTGCACGCCCATCCCCTTATCTTATACCCTGCCTCTAAGCCAGGCTTGGGGGTGACTGCAGTGTGCATTCAGCTATGTGAGGTGCTGGGATGAAAGTGAAGTTCCCAACTTTTGAAGCTGCAGGCTTGAGGGGCACACAGTGACTTAAAGTCGGGTCACCTGACTTAAAGGGGGGGCTGTTTGATTTAAAGCCAGGGCACCTGAATTGAAGCCTGCGTCCCTCAGTTGCAGGACGAGACCAACTTTGGAGGTGTACGGGTTCGTTCCAAGCCAGCACTGCTGTTCAGGGAGAGCTTCCAGCAGCACCTTAGTCCACGGGAACTTGGTCCGTTGTCTTGCCCCTGTCCTCAGAGGGGGGCCACCTGCTCTTATTGAGGAGAATCAGGGAGGGGGAAATGCACAGTCCTGGCTGGAGTTGCAGCAACCCTTGTCTGATGGCAGGGAAGGTGGGGCAGGGGCTGTGTGGTGTCCTGGGGCTGGACTCACCAGATTGACTCAGCCTCTCAGCCTCCTTACCTCCCACCACACACCCTACGATAGTTTCCAGTAATATTTAATTGTGCCTTAGGTTCTTGGTCTTCAAACTCATACACAGTCTCCCAGGTCCCTTGATTCAGCCAATTCTTCTGTGCTCTTTCTTCTATTAGATGAAGTACCAGAGGGAGGGGCTGGGCGATGGGAGTGGAGGGACCCCGGCAGCACTAGCCTCAGCTGACTAAAGAGAGCCGGGGCCTGCGCTATCACACATGTGTGAGGACCCTTAAGGCGGCATCGAGGGGGCCAGTTAGAAGCAGTCCTTGCTGCCTCAAGTGAGTATGGATCACTGTCGGGTGGGGAGCAGGCTGACTCCTGAGAAGTACTGTTAGGAGGATGTGTTCCTCCCTCGGCTTCAAGGACATGAGGGGGCTTCGGAGCTCCAGTTCCCCTCCAGCCCTCCAGTCTGAATGCACCCCAGAGGCCTTGAAGACCTGCCTTCCTGTCCCAGAACTTGCCAGGCTCCAGAATCCAGACTGCAGAGATGGTGCCTGAGCGCTCCAGCTTAAGAAGTGCTGTCCCTGGGGACCCAACAGTGGAGGGAGGAAGGGTGAAGGGAGTAGGGGGTGGGGCAGGGAGGGGTGACGGCCCTGGGAGACTTTGAGAGGAATATATCCCCACCCCCCATCCCCTGCCCGCTGCAACTGACGCATTGCTGCCATAGGATCTCAGGGCCTTTTAGTCAGAGATGCCACTGCTTCTTTACTCCTGTGTTCAGAGCTATGCAAAACCAACTCTCCATCCTCTTGCTGCCTTGCCAGGACCTTTAAAGCACTGTTCTCTTGAAGCACTCATTCCCTAAACTGCAGTTTGGAGCTGTCCCAGCTATTTAAAAGTGTTCTCCTTAAACTGAGATTAAATCCTACTCTTTTGGAAAAACGACCTTCACTTTGGAGGAGATCGTCTTTTCTGCCCATTAATTCCTTCTACTGCCCTCTTAAGAACCCCTGTGCTCAAAGAGCTTGGTGATTTATTTTTTGCTTGATGTCAAAAAAAAAACCTTCCCCCACGCACCCCAAAAAGCTTTCCTGGAACATAAGTGTTTCAAAACCATGACAGAGTTTTGACATTAGTATACACTGGGTAGACTGCCTAGCAATCCCTCCAAGAGCCAGAGGTGAGCAACACCTTTACTTATTTGATTGGATGACCTTCAAGTTTAGGAAGGTCTCATTCTTATGACCCAGCAGATAAGACAGAGCCCTGGATGGCTGTGGCTGTGATTAGATAACTTCTGGTGATTTTATTTCCCTTACTGAGCTGCTGCTTCTAGGTTAAATTCATTTTATTACCTGTCCATTTTAAAAGAAAGACTGACAAAGTCACTGTAATAGGTCAGGAGTCTGAGCTCAGGGTTGGTCAAAAGTACTCACAGGGTGGAAGTTGGATAAAAATAGGTGGATAAAATAGGAGGGTTGGCAAGTACAGCCAGGACACCCGTGTTCATCCTGCATACTAGTAAAGGCCAGAATCTCCTCATTTATCTCTGGTGGGAAGTTCTGATGGTTTCACAGGACCAAACTCAAATCATATTCAAACTAGGGGATTTCCCCTGAGCATAAAAGGTAGTATCCATCCCTAGCAGGAGTCACTGCAGAGGAATAAAGATGCAGATGTAGAGAATGGACTTAAGGACACGGGGAGGGGGAAGGGTAAGCTGGGATTAAGTGAGAGAGTGGCATGGACATATATACACTAAAAAAGGTAAAATAGATAGCTAGTGGGGAGCAGCCGCATAGCACAGGGAGATCAGCTCTGTGCTTTGTGACCACCTTAGATGGGTGGGATAGGGAGGGTGGGACGGAGACGCAAGAGGGAGGGGATATGGGTATATATGTATAGAATAGCTGATTCACTTTGTTATACAGCAGAAGCTAACACAACATGGTAAAGCAATTATACTCCAATAAAGATGTTAACAACAACAACAAAAAAAACCCCCAAAAACTAAGTCAGTCAAGCCAACGGAGACATTGTATGTGTTTACAGTTCAAGAAATCCACAAGAGAATCCTTTATTCTGTATGCAATGAATGGTCCATTCGAAAAGAAAAAAACTTTCTAAAATGTTGTTTTTCCATTTATTGTTCAGAACATCATTTTTATACCTCTGCATTTCTTACTCTTCAAAACCAAGTCATGTGAGTTACAGGGAAGCAGCTGATTGATTTAAAGTTGGGTCATGGGACTTAAAAACCAGTGGCAGCTGATTGATTTAAATCCCAGTCATATGACAAGAGGAGGGGGTACTAAAAACTGCTTTTTCATCTCTGGCTCAGAATATCATATTTATAACTTGATTTTTCTTATGATTTAGAAAACTTGAGCTGTCTCTCCTTGGAATCATCAGGAGACAAATACAGTATTTCAGGTTCATTCTTGAAACCAACTTCTCACGGTTAAGGTGTATTGACTAAAAGATCTTCCTTCTTCAAAATATTCCAAACCTCTGTAAAACACTTAATTGTAATTGGAGAAGAAAGAAGAATGAAATCAGGCCAGCAGCTGCAGGAGGCCAAGGCATCCCCTAGGACTAGGGAAGGAGGAGGAGGAAGGGCTGAGAGTTGCCATTATTGCAGACAACCTCCAGAGGGCGCTGAAGCAGCGGCAGAGCCCACCTGCCACTCCCAGTTTGGCACTCCAGGGTCAGATTTGGGTTTGGAGATGGGTTTGCTGTAACCCCAAGGAGGTGAGTAGAGAGGAGTTGATTACCGGTCTCCTCTGACTCTCTGGCCCAAATTGCCTGGCTTCACAGTAGGGACAGAGTTTTGCTTTCAGCAACTGACGGAGCACTTCCAGGCTGGTCGAGTTGCCCAGTGGCCCGACAGCCTGACGGGCTGACCTGCGGTGTGACCGCCCTTTGTTTCTCCAGAATCTGTACATCAGGAGGTGCATGGCTGCGGGAGCCCATTCACCGCCCTCCCCCCAAGGGGGATGGCACCTTCCCTGGCTGTACCCTATGATCACCAGGTACTTGAAATGAATGCAAGTTTTTTGACTTCAAGGAAAAGCCCACATAACCACTTCTGCCTCATAATGTGTGCGATTTACTATAATGGAAGGACATTATAAAGAACAGGTAGAAAACTCACCTGTTGGTCTCCATGTAGGAGTTTATTTTGCACGAATCCCTCCTACACGAGTAGATAGCAGAGGTTTATTTTTGTTCCCGTGTGAGTAGTTGTGGCAGAGGATGTAGGTATGGTGATTTGAAGCCCTCCAAGAAATATTTTCAGAATTCTCAAGTCTTCTCTTGATTGGAACCGAAAGAGACCTGGAAAAGGAGGAGAAGAAAAGGAGGAGGGAGAACGAATGACTGTTTCTCAGTAAATTCACCTTCCTGGTTGATTGCTCTGTCTTCTCATTTCTTTTAACTTCTATGTATGTCTAATGGAATAACGTAGAAAGGCTGATTTTTATGCTTTAAAAGATTTTACATCACAAAGAAACTAGAAGTGTCTAACAGAACTTACTCAAATCAGTTTTAGATAGAGACTTTGATATTAAATTTGTATACTAAACTTGGTTAATCCAAATTTTCTCTTTCTTTTTGACTGAATATTTGTAACATATTTTTGTACATAATAATTTATCCTAGATATACAAAATTGTGAGAATGGGTAACATTTTTTACCACTTAAATGATTTCTTTTATATGGATAGATTGTACACTTTAAATGCCAATGTTACGTCTTACATGTTGTTTTTTATTTCCTTGATTTCCAAAACTTGTGTTTATGTAATTGATTTCTATCTAATAATCTGTCTCCCCTTTATTGTTTCTTTATATCTTATTGATCTATAGTTAATTTACATTATTGTATCAGTTTCAGAGGTACAACATAGTGATTCATACATGTTTAGGTTCTTCTCTATTTATACTTATTATAAAAGAGTGGTTATATTCCCCATGCTATACACTACATAATTGTAGATTATTGATTTTATACATAGTGGATTATACCTCAAAATCTCCTACCACTCTTTTGTTCCTCCACCCTATCTCTCCCTGCTGGTAACCACTAGTCTGTTCTTTAATCTGTGAATCTGTTTTTTGTTGTTGTTGTTTTATTCAATTTTTTAGATGTCACGTGTAATTGATAACATACCATGCTTGTTTTCTCTGCGGCTTATTTTACTAAGCATAATACCCTCCAAGTCCATCCATGTTCTTGCAAATGGCAAAATTTCATTTTTTGTTGAAGTCATCATAAAAAATCTTTTTTATCCCCTAACCTATTGATGAACACTTAGTTTGACTCTATATCTTGGCTATGGCAAATAACACTGTTATGAACATTGGTGTGCAGTCATTTTTTTGAAATAGTGTTTTTGTTTTCTTCTGATATATACCCAAGAGTGAAATTGCTGGATATTATGGTAGTTCTATTTTTAGTTTTTTGTGGAACCTTCATTCTGCTTTCCACAGTAGCTGCACTAATTCACATTCACATCAAGAGTGTACAAGAGTTTCCCTTTCTCCACATCCTCACTAACCTTTGTTATTTGTGAACTTTTTGATGACAGCCATTCTGACAAGACTGAGGTGATATATCTCATAGTTATGATTTGCATTTTACTGCCAATTAGCTATGTTTAGCATCTTTGTGAGTTCTGGCTGTCTATCTGTATTTTTTCCTTGGAAAAATGTCTCTTTAGGTCTTCTCATTTTTTTAAAAAAGATTTTGGGTGTTTTTTTGATATTCAGTTGTATGTGCTGTTTCTGTATTTTAGATATTAACCCTTGCTTGGTCATGCTTTTGTTGTTAACCTCTTATCATGTGCAAATATTTTCTCTCCTTCAGCAGGTTGTCTTTTCATTTCATCTTTGGTTTCCTTTGCTGTGCAAAATCTTTTAAGCTTAGTGAAGTCCCATTTGTTTATTTTTGCTTTTGTTTCATTTGCCTTAGTAGACTGAACGTAAAACTGTTGCTGTCATTTATGTTGAAGAATGTTCTATATTTTCCTCTAGGAACTTTATGGTTTCTGGTCTTACATTTAGGTCTTCATTCACTTTTGAGTTTATTTTATATATGGTGTGCTAAAATACTCTAATTTTATTCTTTTCCATGTAGCTGACCAGTTTTCCCAGTACCACTTATTGAAGAGACAGTTTTTTCTCCATACTGCCTGCTTTGTCATAAATCAATTAAATATAAGTGTGTGGGCTTATTTCTGGGATCTCTATTCTATTCTAGTGATCTTTGTGTCTGTTTTTGCTCCAGTACGATTCTCTTTGATTACTGTCACTTTGCAGTATAATCTGAAGTCAAGGTGCGTGATGCCTCCAGCTCTGTTCTTTCTCAAGATTGTTTGGCTATTTGGGGTCTTTGTGTTTCTATACCAATTTTAAAATTACTTTTTCAAGTTCTGTGAAAATGCTTTGGTATTCTGATAGGGATTGCATTAAATCTGTAGATTGCCTTTGGTAGTATGGTTATTTTAACAGTATTAATTCTTCCAGTCCATGCACCTGCTATATTTTCCCATCTGTTTCTGTTGCCTTCAACTTCTTTCACCAATGGCTGGTAGATTTCTGAGTACGTGTCTTTTACCCTCTTAGGTGTGTTTGTTCCTACATATCTTATTCTTTTTGATGTGATTGCATATGGTATTGTTTTCTTAATTCTTTTCTTTCTGGCAGCTTTGAGTTTTGCTTTTTCTTCTTTTTCTAATTCCTTCAGGTGTAATGTTAGGTTGTTTATTTGATATTTTTCTTGTTTCCTCAGAATAAGCTTGTATCACTATAACTTCCCCCTGAGAACTGCGTTGGCTGTGTCCCATAGATTTTGGATCATTGTGTGTTCATTTTCATTTGTCTCTGGGTATTTTTAGAATCCCTCTTTAATTTCTTCAGTGTTCCTTTCTTCCCCTTTTATTCCCTTCATCTGTGATGTGAGGACTATCTTTAATATTATGTTTGGATTTCTTTCAGTTGTGTGTGTGTGTGTGTGTGATTATTTTAAGTTGCTGAGCTCTTAATTTCACATGGACACTAACAACGCTGAACTGTTACTCTGCTCCCCCACAGTTACTGAATTTGACCTTATATTTTACATCTACTTGTTTTGTGTGTCCCTTAACTTCTTGTTGTGAATATAGATGATTTTTTTTACTGTTTTCTTTCATCCTTCCTATTAGCTGTGTACATGGTTGATTTACTACCTTTGTTGAATATTTGCCTTAACCAATGAGGTTTTTCCTTTAGTAAGTTTCTTTTCATAATTTTTATGTTTCAGTCGTGGCCTTTTCTTTTTCACTTAGAAAAGCCCCTTTAAGATTTCTCATAAAGCTGGTTTGGCAATGCTGAGCTCTTTTATTTTTGCTTCTCTGTAAAACTTTAGATCTCACCATCAAATCTGAAGGAGAGCCTTGCTGGGTAGAGTATTTTTGGTTATAGGCTTTTCCCTTTCATGACTTTCAATATACCATGCCACTCCCTTCTGGCATGCAGAGGTTATCCTGAAACGTCAGCTAATAACTTTAGGCAAGTTCCCATGATTGTAACTTGTTGCTTTTCCTTTGCTCCATTTAATAGTGTCTTTTTATCTTTACTTTTTTTTTGCCATTTTAATTACAATGAGTCTTGTTGTGGTCCTCTTTGGGTTGATTCTGTTTTGGCCTTACTGTGTGTACTGGACTTTGTTGTCTGTTTTCTTTCCCAGGTTAGGGAAGTTTTCAGCTCTTATGTCTTCAGGTATGTTCTACACTGCTTTCTCTTTGCTTTTTGCTTCTGGGACCAGTATAATGCAAATGTTAGTATACTTGATGTTGTTCACAGGTCTGTTCAACTTTCCTCATTTCATTTTAATCTGTTGTTTTACCGTTCATCTTCAGTGATTGCCAGTACTCTGTCCTTTAGTTTTCTGATTCATTCCTCTGTATCATTTAGTCTACAATAGTTTCCTTTTAGTGTATTTTTCATTTCAGTTATTGTATTCCTTATCTCTGTTTTGTTGTTCTTTAATGGTCTAACTTTTTTCAAACATTCTAACTTCTTGCTCTGGTCTTCGGTTCTTCTCCTGAGTTCTTTGATCATCTTTACAGTCCTTACCTTGAACTCTTTCTTGAATAGATTGGCTATCTCCACTTCACTTAGATCTTCTTCTGAGTTCTTATCTCATTCCTTCATTTGGATAGTGTTTCTGTGTCACCTCATTTTTCTTAACTTGCTGTTTTTATTGCTATGTATGTAGTAGGCTCGTTACATTTCCTGACCTTGGAGAAGTGGCCTTTTGTAGGAGATGTATTATGTGTCCCAGCAGCCCATTCTCCCCTGGTCACTAGAACTATATGTTCTAGGTGTTCCCCCTATGCAGGCAGCTTGGGCTCTTCTGTTGTGGTGGGCTGACTACTGTGGGTGGTCTGGTAGGCTTGGCTGCCCCCAGAGTGCATGTTTGCCAGACCCTGCCTAGTATGGAGGCTGTCTGTGCTGCTTGGTGAGGCTAAATCATAAGGCAGCTGGCTGCACAACTCTGGGGGACACCAAATCTAGTGCTGGATCATTTATGGGTTGAATTGCAGTCCAGGTGATATCAGGGCTAGTGCCCAGTCACTGGTCCTGGGGCTATGCTGGCTACTGGGAGGAAGACACAGGTCCTGAGTTCTGGCTGCAGGGCCCAGGAGTCGCAGAGCTGGTGTTGGATCACTGTTCCTGACACAACTATCTGCAGGGTCTGCGGTATCCCTAATCTTGTGTTGGCATTCTGATGGGCAGGGTCAGGACCCAGCTGAGTCCATGGCTGCTTCTGGCCTGCAAGTGAGTGTTCTGGTCACACCGGCTGCTGGGCTGTGGTATTCCTGGAGATGGTGCGTGCCTGTTGGTATATGAGGCTGATCGCACTGCTAGAGCAGGTTTGCTGTTGGGTAAGTCCAAGCTCCATCCAGTCCCTGTGCAGTAAACACCCGCCAACGGTGAGGCTGATTCCGAGGCCAGAGCAGGCTCACTTGTCAGAGGGGCCAGGGATTCTAGGGCTGGTGTCTGTCCACTGAGGTGTGGAGGCTGGTCCTGGGGCTTTTGGTGGCTGGGCCCATGTCCAGGGGCAGCTGTGCATTGAGAGGGTCTGAAGGCAGCCTGTTTGCTGGTGGATGGGGCTATGCCCCTGCTCAATTAGTTGCTTGGCCTGCAGCATCCTAGTACTTGTGTCTATAGTCTGGTGGAAATGGGTAGGACTAGGTCCTGAGGCTAAAAAGATAGAGGGAGGATTCTGAAATTATGCTTGCTGGTACCAGTGGCCACGAGGTAGAAGGAACTCCCCCAAACTGCTGCTGCCAGTGTCTATGTCCCTGAGGCTGTGCTGTAGTTGCCCCTTGCCTCTCTGGGAGATTCTCCAACATCAGGAGGTAGGTGAGACCCAGGATCCTTTCACATGACTGCTTCTGTTCTGATTCTCGGATCATGTGGGATTTTGTGAGCATCTTTTTTTTTTAAATTAATTAATTAATTTATTTTTGGCTGTGTTGGGTCTTCTTTTCTGTGCGAGAGCTTTCTCTAGTTGTGGCGAGCGGGGGCCACTCTTCATCGTGGTGCGCGGGCCTCTCACTATCGCAGCCTCTCTTGTTGCGGAGCACAGGCTCCAGACGCGCAGGCTCAGTAGTTGTGGCTCACGGGCCTAGTTGCTCCGCGGCATGTGGGATCTTCCCAGACCAGGGCTCGAACCCATGTCCCCTGCATTGGCAGGCAGATTCTCAACCACTGCGCCACCAGGGAAGCCCTGTGAGCATCTTTTAACTTTTTTTTTTTTTTTTTTTTTGCGGTACGTGGGCCTCTCACTGTTGTGGCCTCTCCCATTGCGGAGCACCAGGCTCCAGACGCACAGGCTCAGCGTCCATGGCTCACAGGCGCAGCCGCTCCGTGGCATGTGGGATCTTCCCGGACCGGGGCACGAACCCGCGTCCCCTGCATCGGCAGGCGGACTCTCAACCACTGCGCCACCAGGGAAGCCCTGTGAGCATTTTTTAAGAGTGGAATCTCTATTTCCCACAACCCTCTGGAACTCTGGAAAATAAACACTACTGGTCTTCAAAGCCCAACTTTCTAGGAACTCTTCTTTCCAGCACAGGATCACTGGGTTTGGGAGCCTGATGTTGGGTTCATACCCCTTGCTACCTGGGAGCACCTCTGAAATTTTAATTATTTTCCCATTTGTGGGCCACCCACCTGGTGGTATGGGTCTTGACTATATTGAGATTTTCCCCTTCCTTCCTGTCTTGTCGTGGTGCCTTCTTTATGTCTTTAGCTGTAAAACATCTTTTATGGTAGGTCCCGGCCTTTTTCATCAATTGCTGTTCTGTAAACAGTTGTGACTTTGGTGTGCCCATGAGAGGCATCAAGCTCTGGGTCTTTGAATGCTACCATCTTGGACAATCTCTCCACTTCATTCTTAAATCATATTATTTACTTTTTCTTAGTATCTTATTTGATTAGCAACAGATTGAAATTTATTATCACTCATGTTTACTTCGCCTGTTTTAAAAAATTGAATTAAAAAAAAATTCATTCATTTTGAAATGTAGGTAGTGACCTGTGAATTTCCATACCTCAGAAATCTAGGATAGGACAAAAGCCTTTTCTACCCGTGTTACCCTCAAACTCTGCACCCCACCCCAGCCTGGGGATTAACCTCTTGCACCCATGCTCACCTTCTGTTTTTGGACTGTTAACCATCATATTGCATCTGTATGTGTGTTGACAAAGTGAACTGTAGTCTTTCCAGTTTTTGTGTTTTGTTTTTTGGTTTAGGGAACAGTCCTACTATGAATGTACATTTACTGCTCTGCTGAAGTTCATATATAAACCTGTCAAGCACATTACCAGAATTGGAATTGCTTGTATATATACTTTGATAAATTTTAGAGACAATGGTAGAACAGAAGTAATTGTATTTCAAATCCCACAATATTCTCACACCATGAAATCCCTTCCCCTTTTAATATATTTGTGTGTAGTTTATCTTTATGTCCATACTATATTTCCCAGAGATGGGTAAGTGTTATGTTTCTTGCTAGCACATTTACCGTGTTGTTCAAAGTCAGGCGTTTACTGGTTTTAGCATGATCATATTTCCATGAACTCGGAAATACAAGATCTTCTCTCACACTGTCTTTTACTCCCTGCTGTTTTATATTGCCCTCCTAATTCTCAGTCCTGGTCTTTCTTTCTGTTCTTCATCAACCTGGATAGGTTTTACTGTTTTCTCCCTTATTCAAGACCAACAGAATAGAATACGACACCCAGAAATAAACCCTGATATATGGCCAAATGGTTTTTGACAAGTTGCCAAGATTTTTCAAAGTAGAAAGTATAGTATTTTCAACAAATGGTGCTGAGAAGTCTTGTTGTCAACATGCAAAAGAAGGAAGATGGACCCTTACCTAACATCATATGCAAAAATTGATGGAAACGTATCAAGAAACTAAATATAAGACCTAATAAAATAAAAAGTCTTAGAAGAAGACACAGGACAAGAGCTTCATGACATTGGATTTGGCAGTGTTTTCCTCAATATGAAACGAAGGAACAACAAAAGTACAGCTGACAAAAAAATAAACAATTTGCAGTACATAATTTAAAAAAATGTGTATCAAAGAAATGTAAACAGAATAAAATGGCAACCCACAAGATGGGAGAAAATATTTGAAAGCCATCTATCTGACAAGAGATTTCTATTCAGAATATACAGAGAACTCCTACAACTCAACAAAAAGCAAACACCCTGATTCAAAAATGGATAAAAGACTTGAATAGATGGTTCTTCAGAAAGATGTACAAATGACTAAGCACTTGAATAGATGCTCCATATCACTAAATGCATGTTTATATATTTGTGTGCATGCATACACACACAAGCACACAGACACATACACAAGCAGAAAACAAGTATTGCTGAGGATGTGAGGGAGTTGGAAGCATTGTGCTATGTCAGTGGGAACGTAGAATGATACAGCTGCTTTGCAGAAGAGTATGGCAAGTTTTCAGATATTGAAAAATAGAATTACTACATGATCCAGGAATTGTACTATGAGGTATGCCCAAAGGAATTGAAATCAGGGTCCTAAAGAAATATTTGTACGCCAGTGTTTAGAGCAGTAATAATCACAGTAGCTAAAATATGAAAGCAACCTAAGTGTTCATCCACTAGATTCTGGATAAACAAAGTGTGGTATACCCATATAATACAATATTATTCACTGTTAAGAAGGAAGAGATCTAGGAATATGCTACAACATGGATGAATCTTGAGGAAATTTAGCTACCAAAAATGCCATTTTTGTGACTTTTAGTGAGTCATAACAACTACTTATTTCAATTATATGGGGTACTTAGTGTAGTCAAAACCATAGAAATTGGGAGGGTAATGATGCTTTTCAGGTGGTTATGGAACAAAAAGGAAAGTTATGTTTAAAGGATATAGAGTTACAGTTTTAAAACTGTAGAAAAGAATTAGAAAGATAAATGGTGATGTTGATTTCCCAATAATATGAACGTATTTAATATCACTGAACGGTGCACTTTATGATAGTTAACATGTTACATTTTATGTTATTGGATTTTACCAACATACAAAATTGGGAAAGAATGTAATATCAGGAAAGGGAGTGGACCTGGGATAGAGCAGAGAGTAATCAGAAGGGTGAGACACTGCATATGTTGAAGAAGAAGAGCTGAGAGTCTTCATTGGCCAGAAGAGACTTTATAAAAAAGAAAAAATAAATACTCTGAGGGTGTATTAAATAGATATCTATGGGT
The DNA here is from genome assembly GCF_011762595.2 of Tursiops truncatus. Taxonomy (NCBI): domain Eukaryota; kingdom Metazoa; phylum Chordata; class Mammalia; order Artiodactyla; family Delphinidae; genus Tursiops; species Tursiops truncatus. The sequence continues at coordinate 88,332,001 of NC_047035.1, read as the reverse complement.
GTACTGCTATCTCCCATGGGTTATCTTAAAGAGTCTTTAATAAAGTCCATAAGGTTTGTTGAGGCTTTTTTAAAAACTGGATTCCCTAGGAGAGAATTAGAGGGTGGTACTTAAGTCTATGTCTAGGTTGACAGATTTTGCAGGGAAGACGAACCTGAGAACAGTGGAGGTCCTGAGAGTTTAAGTACATGGAAATTAGAAAAAAAATAATAAAGGAAAACTTTGGACTTCGAAGGTCATGTATTACTTAGACCTGAGGTTTCTAAGGAGTTATATACACAGTTGCTCTTTGGATTACTTGTAGATAAAGATCAGTGGAAAAACTAGAGTCGTTTCCAAGTGTAGGTAAGATATAATGAGAGGATGGAGGTGGAAAGTAGGGAGGCCCAGAGAAAAGTGGGAAGGTCATATTGGGCCAAGATGGTGGTAATATCCAGCAGAACAGATGGTAGGGCAGACTATGGATTCATCTTTTTTATTTCAATTCCCCACCTCATCCTTAATAATTCTTTGGGAATATTTCATTGTTCTGTGATGCAGGTACAGAATTCGAGTGAGGAGACTACACCCTCAGTGTCCAGCTGTCTGAGTCCTCAGTGTGCTTCAAATGATGGAGAGTTACTGCTTCTTTAGGAGAAGAGTTAGTACCTCGTAGCCAAGCTTAAGCAGGAGCTTATGCAATATTGATTCCATTTTATATATACTGTTGGCATGGAGGTTCCTCCTCCTCTTTCCTTGACCATTATGAAATGAATCTATATTTATCAATATTTGGGTATATCAGATAAATACATTAAGTAAAGGAATCTTATATATTGCTCCCTGCATAGTTTGCTCTTTCTTGTTTCTCTTTTAGCTTTACTAAATTAGCACAGGGAGAGACCTTGAAATGTTCTAATCAGGAGAGATTAGAACATCATATTTCTAGAGAGGTTGGTTGGACCAGTGAGAATCAAAGCTTCTCCCAGTGAGAATCAAAGCTTCTGTTTCTACTTGGAAGTGTACCTGTATGGAGTAGAGGGCTCCAGGAAGTATCCTAGAATATTCCAATGTCCCTGCAGGAGATCATTAAGAGAGGCAGGATCTGGTACCAGATCAGTGTACTATGACATGTTTGTCAGTCCTCTGAGGTGAGATTCTCAGAGCCAATCCCATATAATAGGGCTGAGTGCAGAGTGATGAAGAACCTGTGAAAGCCTTTGATTGCATGTTAAAGATGAAGCTCTGATTTCAGGGAGAATTTTCTTACCTGACTGAATGTCATCCTTCTGTGGGGATCAGATTCTGTGCTTTTCCTCTGTTGATGACCACTGACTGAACATCATTAGAGGATCATGTCTAGACAGCATTCTTTGTTTAATTTCTTAAAGAAGAAAACATAGAAAACATTTTTATCCACTTTCAAATTGAGGATCAAAGGGAATGACATCAGTGAAAATGTCAGAGTAGGGAGCTCTGGCTTGTGTCCATCCCCAGAAACACTGACATATGTGGTAAAACCTGTCAAAATGATCTTATCAACACATGTAATTTTCTTTTCGCCCTGTAGATTTATCTTTCATTGAAACTTTACTTACTACAGGATGTGGAGAATAAACAAGGAAGTAGAAACTGTATTTCCTGATGAGAGAATCACTAAGTCACATTAGCTGTTCTGAGCTATGTCTTACTAACCGTGACTGTAATTAAAACAAACAAACAAACAAAACACTTTGTTTTTTGTAAGTCAGTTCTGACATTTCCTCATTAAAGACAAGGTAACAGATACAGACTTAGATTTACCAGAATTGAACAAAATTTTGATTGTACCTGTGTTGAATATATGAGCATGACCTGCTACAAAACTTTGTTATACTTATTGCCACAACTGACAAGTTCCCTTTTTCCACTCCTGATACGTTGCATGTAAGGAACGCATAGGTCACTTACCCCAGCTGGTCACAGGTAAACTCTGCCACATGGATTACTGCCTGTTTTCCTGCTGGAAGGCCACACATTCTCGAGTATCATGCCTGCAGAGTATCTGGGCTCTTCTTTTTTCTGGATAAAGGTTAGATAATCACCTAATTTTATGAGAAATATATAAATTGTATTTGCATATTCTTCAGGTTTTTATTTATCCATTCTCTTTCAAGTCCTAAGTGCAAATATTAAAGTGATTTCCAAGAGGGTGGTAAGTAAGACAGCTACGTTTATGCTTCAAAATTAGCAATAAATCATAATACAATTGTAAATGCATTAATGTGTGATTAATATGTAGATACTTATGTAAGTGCAATTTTAGTAATGCTTTGTGGAGAGCTTCAGAATCTAAGTATTAAACAAAAAAAGGAGTTCTTGAAACTCTCAGAATTATAGAGAAGTCTTTGTGTGTATAAATATCAATCTGAAATAATGCATTTTCTCAGAAATAAACTAGGCATAAAATTGTAGGAAAAACTTCATGAAATGAAAGAGCATGTGAGACGGCCATACGAGAAAAAGAATATTCTCAGAGAATAATCAACAGTGTGGAGTTCAGCAGAAGGGTAATACAGATTCAGAGAGTAAAACTTTGGAGAGCCTAATATTTCAATAGTTCCTCATATTTCATCTTTGGAGAGACGGTAGTCATTTGAAATATGATGTTATAAGGTGACATTAACATACTTAAATACTTTCGTTTAAAAATGACCACTTAGAACCAGAATAAATGAAAGAGAACACAAAATTATGTTTCTGTTGATCTTTAAATACCTCAGGTGAGTGTTGATAATTTACAAATACATGATGTCTTTCACTGCAAAGTAAAGGAGCTGTTACAGTGGAGGATTCCTGGACTGAATGTTAATATTATGACACAGTATGAGTGTGTTTCATGTTTGGTAATTGCAGTCATTGTTGCTTTTGTTGTGGTCATCCATTTACAATGCTTGGTGTCAGTTTATTTATCTCTTATAAAAATAAAATACAGTGTGTGTGTGTGTGTGTGTGTGTGTGTGTGTGTGAAAAAAAATACATGATGTCTTGAGTAAAGTTGTATGGAATTTGAGATCTGGAAAAAAGCATTTCTTTTCTGTAATGCTAGGATGCTAATTGGACATTTTTGCAAGAAAGAGATTTCAGGATGCAAATCTCATGTCTCTAAGGTGGGAAGTCAGTTCATGGCGGAACATTCTATTAAACTTGCGTGAGTGGAGAAATATTTCTTTGGAAGGGAGAGGTCACAAATCCCTTTTTAATAAAGTTAGTGGTTTATAGTATACTGAATGAGCAAAATGGCTATTTCTGAGCTTTAGAAAAAATAATATAGTTTTTCTGCCTTTATATTATGAAGCTGATGTGAAATATCAAAAATTCTTTCTTTTGAAAAACAATAATCAATTTGACATAATTCATATATATTGAACCTGTGGTATACACACACAATAAAACTTACATTCAAAAAATTTTTCGCCCTTAAGAAATATTTTCAAGTGTAGTTGATTTACAGTGTTGTGGGTTTTTTTAAATACATGTTTATTGGAGTATAATTGCTTTATAACATTGTATTAGGTTCTGCTTTACAACAAAGTGAATCAGCTATATGTATACATATATTCCTCATATCCCCCCCTCTTGAGCCTCTCTCCCACACCCCCATCCTACCCCTCTGGGGGACATAAAGCACCGAGCTGATCTCCCTGTGCTATGCGGCAACTTACCACTAGCTATTTTACATTTGGTAGTGTATATATGTCAGTGCTACTCTCTCACTACGTCCCTGTCTCCCCTTCCCCTCTGTGTCCTTAAATCCGTTCTCTACATCTGTGTCTTTATTCCTGCCCTATCACTAGGTTCATCAGTACCATTTTTCTAGATTCCATATATATGTGTTAGCATATGGTATTTGTTTTTCTCTTTCTGACTTACCTCACTCTGTATGCCAGACTCTACGTCCAACCACCTCACTACAAATAACTCAATTTTGTTCCTTTTTATGGCTGAGTAATACTCCATTGTATATATGTGCCACATCTTCTTTATATATTCATCTGTCGATGGACATTTACGTTGCTTCTGTGTCCTGGCTATTGTAAATAGTGCTACAGTGAACATTGTGGTACATGTCTCTTTTTTTTTTTTTTTTACATGTCTCTTTGAATTATGGTTTTCTCCGGGTATATGCCCAGTAGTGGAATTGCTGGGTCATATGGTAGTTCTATTTTTAGTTTTTACGGAACCTCCATACTGTTCTCCATAGTGGCTGTATCAGTTTACATTCCTCCAACAGTGCAGGAGGGTTCCCTTTTCTCCACACCCTCTCCAGCCTTTATACATTGTTGTATTAATTTCTGCTGTGCAGCAAAGTGATTCAGTTTTATATATATATATTCTTTTCCATATGGTTTATCACAGGATATTGAATATAGTTCCCTCTGCTATACAGTAGGTCTTTGTGGTTTTTCCATCCTATGTAGAATAGTTTGCTTCTGCTATTCCAAAACTCCCTATCTTTCCTTCACTCTCTCCTTGGCAACCACAACTCTGTTTTCTATATCTGTGTGTTTGTGTCTGTTTCGCTGACATGTTCATTTGTGTCCTGTTTATAAGTGATATTATATGGTATTTGTCTTTCTCTTTCTGACTTACTTCACTTAGTATCATCATCTCTAGGTCCATCCATGTTGCTGCAAATGGCATTATTCTTTTTTATGTCTGAGTAATATCTATTGTATACGTATACCACACCTTCTTTATATACATTCATTTTTCAATGAACATTTAGGTTGTTTCCATGTCTTGGCTATTATAAATAGTGCTGCTATGAACACAGAGTTGCATGTATCTTTTTGAATTATAGTTTTTTCTAGAAATATGTCCACAAGTGGGATTGCTAGATCATATGGCAACTCTCTTTATAGTTTTTCTGAAGAACCTCCATACTGTTTTCCATAGTGGCTGCACCAACTTACATGGCCACCAGCAGTGTAGAAGGGTTCCCTTTTCTCCATACCCCCTCCAGCATTTGTTAATTGTAGATTTTTTTAATCATGGCCATTCTGATCAGTGTGAAGTGATACCTCATTGTAATTTGGATTTTGCGTTTCTCTAATAATTAGTGATGAGGAGCATCTTTTCATGTGCCTATTGGCTATCTGTATGTCTTCTTTGGAGAAATGTTTATTTAGGTCTTCTACCCATTTTTCCATTGAGTTATTTGTTATTTTGTTATTGAGTTGCATGAGCTGTTTGTATACTTTGGAAATTAAGCCCTTGTCAGTCTCATCATTTGCTAATATTTTCTCCCAGTCCATAGGTTGTAGTTTCACTTTGATTATGGTTTCCTTTGCTGTGCAAAAGCTTATAAGTTTGATTAGTTCCTGTTTCTTTTTTGCTTTTACAGTAAGTCCCCTACATATGAACAAGTTCTGTTCCAAGAGTGCATTTGTAAGTCCAATTTGTTTGTAAATCCAACAAAGTTAGCCTAGGTACCCAACTTACACAGTCAGCTATATGGTATTGTACCGTAATAGGTTTATAATACTTTTCACACAAACAGTACATAAAAAACAAACACAAAAACAAATAAAACATTTTTTTAATGTTTTAGTGGTTGCCTTAGAGTTTTCTTTTTTTAATTTTTTATTAATTAATTAATTAATTTATTTTTGGCTGTGTTGGGTCTTCAGTTCTGTGCGAGGGCTTTCTCTAGTTGCGGCGAGGGGGGGCCACTCTTCATCGCGGTGCGCGGGCCTTTCACTGTCGTGGCCTCTCTTGTTGCGGAGCACAGGCTCCAGGCGCACAGGCTCAGTAGTTGTGGCTCACAGGCCTAGTTGCTCCGCGGCATGTGGGATCTTCCCAGACCAGGGCTCGAACCCGTGTCCCCTGCATTGGCAGGCAGATTCTCAACAACTGCGCCACCAGGGAAGCCCCAAATAAAACATTTATAATGTTACAGTACAGTAACTTGAAAAGTACAGTAGTACAGTACAACAGCTGGGATACGCAGGCTGGCATCGAGTGAACAGGCAAGAAGAGTTACTGATTGGAGGAAGGAGAGGAGGTGGGAGATGGTAGAGGTGAGGGTTTATCAGCAGTAGGAGACAGAGGGCAAGCTGCCATTTCACTCATACCTGACATTGATGGCATAGGTTCTGGTTCCTTGCTGGATTTAATTCTATCTACCCTCTTGAAAAAATGATCTATTGATGTCTGGGTAGTAGCTCTTTTCTTCTCATCATAGATGACAAGGTAGCACTAGATTGCATTCTGAATGGCTGCTACTGCCACCTTTGGGTACTATTCTAGGTTTGGGTCCTGTGCCTCAAAATCTAACAGTGCTTCCTCAAATAAAGGAGATCCCCTTGCCATTTTCTGTGTCATGAATCTCTTCAGTTCTTCACTTACTTCTTCTTCCTCCTGCCCCTCTTCATCCTTTCTCTGGGCCTCCAATTCCATCAGGTCTTCATTAGTAAGCTCCTCATGTTGCACAGCAAGGAGTTCAGTGAAATCGTCCTCTTGCAGACCTAGCTCCAGCTTCTCACTGAGGGTCACTACGTTGCTGAAGACCTCTTCGCACTTCTGATCTACCTTCTCAAATCCACAAAAATCATGGACAAACTGTGGGCAAATGTTCTTCCAAACCACATTCATGGTGACCACCATACACTCACACCATGCAAAGTCAATGTTTTTTAAGGTCTTGTAGATGTTATAGTCCTTCCAAAATTGTCCCTAGGTTGTTCCTGATTTGTCACTTACCTTTACTGTCTGACAAAAAATGTGACATAAATAATATTTCTTGAAAGTCACTATAACTCCCTGGTCCATAGGTTGGATGAGCAATGTAGTATTTGGTGACAGATGCACTACTTTGACGTTGGGATGAAAGTCATCCATGAATGGGGTGTGGCCCAGAACATTGTTGAGCAGCAAAAGAATGTTTTGCTGGGACGTCATTCTCCAAGCAATATTTCTCTACATCTGGGATAAAGTGGTGGCAAAACCAGTCCTGGAACGTGGCCTGTGTAATCCAGGCTTTGGGGTTACTCTTCCACACAACAGGAAGAGAGCCCTTGGCTATGTTTTTAAGGGCTCTTGGCTTCTCTGAATGATAAACTAAGAGAGGCTTCAGCTTCATATCACTGGAAGCATTGCCACCAAACAACAGTTAGCCTGTCCTTTGCTGCTTTATAGCCTGGCATCAACTTTTCCTCCTTACTGATGTAACTTCGGTCCAGTATCCTCTTCCAGTACAGTTGTTTCTCATCCACATTAAAAACCTGCTTGGGTAAATACACCCCATCATCAATAATTTCTCAAAGTGTTTCCGGAAGTTCCTGGACAGCTACCCTATCTGCACTTGCTGCCTCTCCACTTACTTTTACATTGTGAAGGTTGGCTCTAGCCTTGAACCGATGAAACCAGCCATGGCTGGCATTAAAAGATGTGCCCTCTGATTCTTTGCCATATTTCTTCTTCAAATCTTCATAAAGGCCTTTAGCTTTCTCTTGAATCAGCATTAAGCTGAGCAGGACTCAGTGCTGATGTTGATCCTGCATCCGCACACTGAGAAGTTTCTCCATCTCCTCCATCACTTTTCCATGCTTCTTCGATATTTTGTCAACATCGTTGGCACAGCAGACTTCACATGTTCCATGATCTTGTCCTTGTTCTTTAGATTCATGCCAATGATTGAATGATTCATGTTATAAGAATGTGCGGTGTCTAACATCTTTTTGCCTTGCTCCACTCTCTCAATTACTTTCACTTTTGTTTCCATCATTATCGCTTGGCACTTCTTAACAGTACCAGCTACATCACCGCTGCTTGTACGCTTGCTTCCAGACATCTTGGACTTGAAATAAAAGTACTGTACTACTGTACTCTATACAGTACTGTAAAGCACACAAAAGCACAACCACTTATAGAGGATGCATGCACGTGACAATGTATGCCAGGCACGTGAACTAACTTACATGATTGGACATGTGAATGGATGTTTGCATCTTTGAAAGTTTGCAACTTGAAGGTTCATATGTAAGTGACTTACTGTATTTGTACTGCCTTGGGAGAACTACCTAGGAGAACTTTGGTATGATTTATGTCAGAGAATGTTTTGCTTATGTTCTCTTCTAGGAGTTTTAAGGTGTCATATCTTATATTTAAGCATACAAGCCGTTTTGAGTTTATTTTTGTGTATGGTGTGAGGGTATGTTCTGACTTCACTGATTTGCATACGGCTGTCCAACTTTCAAAACACCACTTGCTGAAGAGACTGTCTTTTCCCCATTGTATATTCTTGCCTCCTTTGTCGAAGGTTAATTGACCATAAGTGTGTGGGTTTATTTCTGGGCTCTCTATTCCATTCCATTGATCCGTGCATCTCTTTCTGTGCCAATACCATGCGGTTTTCATTACTGTAACTTTGTAGTATTGTGTGAAGTTTAAGAGGCTTATGCCTCCTGCTTTCTTCTTTTTCCTCAGGATTGTGTTGACAGTTCTGACTTTTTATGGTTCCAGATACATTTTAGGATTATTTGTTCTAGTTCTGGGGAAAGTGTCATGGGCAATTTGATAGGAATCACATTAAATCTGTAGATTGCTTTGGGTAGTATAGCCATTTTAACACTATTACTTCTTCCCGTCCAAGAGCATGGGATGTCTTTGCATTTCTTTGGATCATCTTCAGTTTCCTTTACTAATGTTTTGTAGTTCTCAGCATATAAGTCTTTCACCTCCTTGGTGAGGTTTATTCATAAGTATTTTATTTTTTTGATGCCATTTTAAAAAGTATTGCTTGTTTACATTCCCTTTCTGATACTTCATTGTTAGTGTAAAGAAATGCAACCAGGGACTTCCCTGGTGGCTCCATGGTTGAGAATTCGCCTGCCAATACAGGGGACATGGGTTTGAGCCCTGGTGCAGGAAGATCTCACATGCCGTGGAGCAACTAAACCTGTGCTCCACAACTACTTAGCCTGCACTCTAGAGCCCCTGAGCCAGAACTACTGAGCCTGTGTGCCACAACTACTTAAGCCCGCATGCCTAGAGCCTGTGCTCTGCAACAAGAGAAGCCACTGCAATGAGAACCCTGCGCACCACAACGAAGGCTAACCCCCACTGGCCACAACTAGAGAAAGCCCGTGCACAGCAATGAAGACCTAATGCAGCCAGAATAAATTAAAAAAAGAAAAACAAAGAAATACAACCAATTTATGTATGTTAATCTTGTATCCTGCTACTTTGTTGAATTTGTTTATCAGTTCTAGTAGTTTTTCTGTGGAATTTTTAGGGTTTCCTTTATATATATTATCATGTTATCTGCATATAATGACAACTTTACCTCTTTTCAATTTGGTTAGATTTTATTTCTTTTTCTTGTCTGATTGTTGTGGCTAGGACTTCCAATACTATGTTGAAGAGAAGAGGTGAGAGTGGGCATCCTTGTCTTGTTCCAGATTTTAGCGGGAAGGCTTTCAGCTTGTGAACATTGAGTATTATATTGACTGTGCGTTTTTCATAAGTAGCTTTTATTATGTTGAGATATGTTTCCTCTATACCCACTTTGGTAAGCGTTTTTATCATGAATGGATGTTGAAGTTTTTCAAATGCTTTTTCAGCATCTATTGAGATGATCATTTGTTTTGTGTTTTTCCTTTGTTGATGGGGTGTATCATGTTGATTGATTTGCATATGTTGAAACAACTTTGTGACACTGGGGTGAATCAAATTTCGTCATGGTGTATGATCCTCTTATGTGTTGTCAGATTCGGTTTTCTAATATTCAGTTGAGAATTTTTGCATCTATATTTATCAAAGATATTGGCCTGCAATTTTCTTTTTTGGTAGTGTCTTTCTCTGTGTCTGTGTGTTTTTTAAGTCTTTATTGAATTTGTTACAATATTGCTTCTGTTTTATGTTTTGGTTTCTTGTTTGTGAGGCATGTGGGATCTTAGCTCCACAACCAGGGATCAAACCCACACCCCCTGCCCTGGAAGGCGAAATCTTAACTACAGGACCACCAGAAAAGTCCCTTTCTGTTTTTTTTTTTGTTTGTTTTTTTTTTAGTAAATTTATTTCCTTCTTTATTTTTGGATGCATTGGGTCTTCGTTGCTGTGCACGGGCTCTTTCTTGTTGTGGTGAGTGGGGGTTACTCTTCGTTGTAGTGTGCAGGCTGTTCATTGCGGTAGCTTCTATTGTTGCAGAGCATGGGCTCTAGGTGCCCAGGCTTCAGTAGTTGTGGTTCGTGGGCTGTAGAGCGCAGGCTCAGTAGTTGTGGCACACAGGCTTAATTGCTCTGTGGCATGTGGTATCTTCCCGGACCAGGGCTCGAACCTATGTCCCCTGAATTGGCAGATGGATTCTTAACCACTGTGCCACCAGGGAAGTCCCCCCCACAGCATCTGGTTTTGATATCAGGGTGATGGTGGCTTCATAGAATGTCTTTGGAAGTATTCCTTACTCTTCGGTCTTTTCGAAGAGTTTGAGAAGAATCACTGTAAGTTCTGCTTTGTATATTTGGTAGAATTTGCCTGTGAAACCATCTGATCCTGGACTTTTGTTGGTAGGGAGTTTTTTTAAATGACAGATTCTATTTTGCTTTTAGTGATCAGTCTTTTCAAGTTATCTATTTCTTCTTGATTCAGTTTTGTTCGGCTGTAAAAAAAAAACAACATATATTTTTAGGTTATGTTAGCACCTAAATACTTACCATGTATTAGACCACAAAAGAGCAAAGAAAAAAATACTAAAATATTATTTCAAATAGAAAAAGTATTGAAATATTTTTAAGAAATTGGGATAATAATACTAATTACAATAATGACAAATTGTTCTGAACTTAAAGACTACTTTATCTAAGATGCATATTATATGCATATTGTTTTATTGTTTTTCAATACATGGAATGTTTTCTCCTTTCTAATGTAATTCTTTTATTTTATGTGTATATTGTAGAAAAAATTTAGTTGCACATAATATAAAAAAATTACACTTTAATAGGAGATATTAATCCATTTACATTTACTATAGTACTGAAAATACTTAGGTTTAGAGTTACCATGTTATTGAGTGCTCTTTTTTATTTATTTATTTTTAAAAAACATTTAATTTGGGGGGGGGCATAAATTATTTATTTATTTTTAACATCTTCATTGGACTATAATTGCTTTACAATGGTGTGTTAGTTTCTGCTTTATAACAAAGTGAATCAGCTATACATATACATATATCCCCATATCTCCTCCCTTTTGCGTCTCCCTGCCACCCCTCTAAGTGATCACAAAGCACTGAGCTGATCTCCCTGTGCTATGCAGCTGTTTCCTACTAGCTAACTATTTTACATTTGGTAGTATATATAAGTCCATGCCACTCTCTCACTTCATCCCAGCTTACCCTTCCCCCTCCGCATGTCCTCAAGTCCATTCTCTCTGTCTGCATCTTTATTCCTGTCCTGCCCCTAGGTTCTTCCCAACCATTTTTTTTCTTTTTTTTAGATTCCATATATATGTGTTATCATACAGTATTTGTTTTTCTCTCTCTGACTTACTTCACTCTGTATGACAGACTCTAGGTCCATCCACCTCACTACAAATAACTCAATTTCATTTTTTTTTATGGCTGAGTAATATTCCATTGTATATTGAAGATGTGCAACTTCCTCTTTATCCATTCATCTGTTGATGGACACTTAGGTTGCTTCCATGTCCTGGCTATTGCAAATAGAGCTGCAATGAACATTGTGGAATATGACTCTTTTTGAATTATGGTTTTCTCCAGGTATATGCCCAGTAGTGGGATTGCCATGTCTTATGGTAGGTCTATTTTTAGTTTTTTAAGGAACCTCCATACTGTTCTCCATAGTGGCTGTATCAATGTATATTCCCACCAACCGTTCCAGAGGGTTCCCTTTTCTCCACACCTCTGCAGAATTTATTGTTTGTAGGTTTTTTTGATGATGGCCATTCTTACCTGTGTGTGGTGATACCTCATTGTAATTTTGATTTGCATTTCTCTAATGATCAGTGATGTTGAGAATTCTTTCATGTGTTTGTTGGCAATCTGTATATCTTCTTTGGAGAAATGTCTATTTAGGTCTTCTGTCCATTTATGGATTGGGTTGTTTGTTTTTTTTGATATTGAGCTGCTTGGGCTGCGTGTAAAGTTTGGAGATTAATCCTTTGTCAGTTGCTTCGTTGGCAAATATGTCCTCCCATTCTGGGGGTTGTCTTTTCGTCTTGTTTACATTTTCCTTTGCTGTGCAAAAGCTTTTAAGTCACATTAGGTCCCATTTGTTTATTTTTCTTTTTATTTCCATTTTCTAGGAGGTGGGTCAAAAAGGATCTTGCTGTGATTGATGTCATAGAGTGTTCTGCCTATGTTTTCCTCTAAGAGTTTTACAGTGTCTGGCCTTACATTTAGGTCTTTAATCCATTTTGAGTTTATTTTTGTGTATGGTCTTAGGGAGTCTTCTAATTTCATTCTTTTACCTGTAACTGTCCAGTTTTCCCAGCACCACTTATTGAAGAGGCTGTGATTTCTCCATTGTATATTCTTGCCTCCTTTATTAAAAAATAAGGTGACCATATGTGTATGGGTTTATCTCTGGGCTTTCTCTCCTGTTCCATCAATCTATATTTCTGTTTTTTGTGCCGGTACCATACTGTCTTGATTACTGTAGCTTTGTAGTATAGTCTGAAGTCAGAGAGCCTGATTCCCCCAGCTCCGTTTTTCCTTCTCAAGATTGCTTTGGCTGTTTGGGTTTTTTTGTTTCCATACAAATTGTGAAATTTTTTGTTCTAGTTCTCTGAAAAATGCCATTGGTAGTTTGATAGGGATTGCATTGAATCTGTAGATTGCTTGGGGTAGTATAGTCATTTTCACAATGTTGATTCTTCCAACCCAAGAACATGGTATATCTCTCTATCTGCTTGTGTCATCTTTGATTTCTTTCATCAGTGTCTTATAATTTTCCGAGTAAACGTCTTTTGTCTCCTTAGGTAGGTTTATTCCTAGGTATTTTATTCTTTTTGTTGCAGTGGTAAATGGGAGTGTTTCCCTAATTTCTGTTTCAGATTTTTCATCTTTAGCATATAGGAATGAAAGAGATACCTGTACATTAATTTTGTATCCTGCAACCTTACCAAATTCATTGATTAACTCTGGTAGGTTTTTGGTAGCATCTTTAGGATTCTCTATGTATTGTATCATGTCATCTGCAAACAGTGACAGCTTAACTTCTTGTTTTCCGATTTGGATTCCTTTTATTTCTTTTTCTTCTCTGATTGCTGTAGCTAAAACTTCCAAAAGTGTGTTGAATAATAGTGGTGAGAGTGGACAACCTTGTATTGTTCCTGATCTTGGTGGAAATGTTTTCACTTTTTCACCATTGAGAGCGATGTTGGCTCTGGGTTTGTCATATATGGCCTTTATTATGTTGAGGAAAGTTCCCTCTGCGCCTACTTCCTGGAGGGTTTTTGTCATAAATGGGTGTTTAATATTGTTGAAAGAATTTTCTGCATCTATTGAGATGATCATATGGTTTTTATCCTTCAGTTTTTTAATATGGTGTATCACATTGATTTGCATGTATTGAAGAAACCTTGCATCCCTGGGATAAACCCCACTTGATCATGGTGTATGATCCTTTTAATGTGCTGTTGGATTCTGTTTGCTAGTATTTTGTTGAAGATTTTTGCATCTATGTTCATCAGTGATATTGGCCTGTAGTTTTCTTTCTTTGTGACATCTTTGTCTGGTTTTGGTATCAGGGAGATGGTGGTCTCATAGAATACATTTGGGAGAGTTCTTCCCTCTGCTATATTTTGGAAGAGTTTGAGAAGGATAGGTGTTAGCTCTTCTCTAAATGTTTGATAGAATTTGCCTGTGAAGCCATCTGGTCCTGGGCTTTTGTTTATTGGAAGATTTTAAATCACAGTCTCAATTTCAGTGCTTGTGATTCGTCTGTTTGTAGTTTCTATTTCTTCCTGGTTCAGTCTTGGAAGGTTGTGCTTTTCTAAGAATTTGTCCATTTCTTCCAGGTTGTCCATTTTATTGGCATAGAGTTGCTTGCAGTAATCTCTCATGATCCTTTGTATTTCTGCAGTGTCAGTTGTTACTGCTCCTTTTTCATTTCTCATTCTGTTGATTTGAGTCTTCTGCCTTTTCTTCTTGATGAGTCTGGCTAATGGGTTATCAATTTTGTTTATCTTCTCAAAGAACCAGCTTTTTGTTTTTTTTCATCTTTGCTGTTGTTTCCTTCATTTCTTTTTCATTTATTTCTGATCTGATCTTTATGATTTCTTTCCTCTGCTGACTTTGGTTTTTTTTTTCTTTCTCTAATTACTTTAGGTGTAAGTTCAGGTTGTTTATTTGAGATGTTTCTTGTATCTTGAGGTAGGATTGTATTTCTATAAACTTCGCTCTTAGAACTGCTTTTGCTGCGTCCCATAGGTATTGGTTTGTCATGTTTTCATTGTGAGTTGTTTCTAGGCATTTTTTTATTTCTTCTTTGATTTCTTCATTGATCTCTTGGTTATTAAGTAGTGTATTGTTTAGCATCCATGTGTTTGTATTTTTTTTACAGATTTTTTCCTGTAATTGATATCTAGTCTGATAGCATTGTGGTTGGAAAAGATACTTGATATGATTTCAATTTTCTTAAATTTACAAAGGCTTGATTTGTGACCCAAGATATGATCTATCCTGGAGAATGTTCCACGAGCACTTGAGAAAAAGTGTATTGTGTTGTTTTTGGATGGAATGTCCTATAAATATCAATTAAGTCAATCTTGTTTAATGTATCATTTAAAGCTTGTGTTTCCTTATTTATTTTCATTTTGGATGATCTGCTAATTGGTGAAAGAGAGGTGCTAAAGTCCCCTACTATGATTCTGTTACTGTTGATTTCCCCTTTTATGACTGTAAGCATTTGCCTTATGTATTGAGGTGCTTCTATGTTGGGTGCATGTCTTCTTCTTGGATTGATCCCTTGATCATTATGTAGTGACCTTCTTTGTCTCCTGCAGTAGTCTTTATTTTAAAGTCTTTTTTGTCTGATATGAGAATGCTAATCTAGCTTTCTTTGGATTTCCATTTGCATGGAGTATCTTATTCCATCCCCTCACTTTCAGTCTGTATGTGTCCCTACGTCTGAAGTGGGTCTCTTGTAGACCCCATATATACCAGTTGTGTTTTCGGATCTATCCAGCCAGTCTATGTCTTTTGGTTGGAGCATTTAATCCATTTACATTTAAGCTAATTATTGATATGTATGTTCTTATACCATTTTCTTAATTGTTTTGGGTTTGTTATTGTAGGTCTTTTCCTTCTCTTGTGTTTCCTGCCTAGAGAAGTTCCTTTAGCATTTGTTGTAAAGCTGGTTTGGTCGTGCTGAATTCTCTTAGCTTTTGCTTGTCTGTAAAGGTTTTAACTTCTCTGTCGAATCTGAATGAGATCCTTGCTGGGTCGATGAATCTTGGTTGTAGCTTTTTCCCTTTCATCACTTTAAATATGTCCTGCCAGTCCCTTCTGCATTGCAGAGTTTCTGCTGAAAGATGAGCTGCAACCTCATGGCAATTCCCTTGTGTGTTATTTGTCCCTTGCTGCTTTTAATATTTTTTCTTTGTATTTAATTTTTGATAGTTTGATTAATACATGTTTTGGCGTGTTTCCCCTTGGGTTTATCTTGTATGGGATTCTGTGCTTCCTGGACTTGATTAACGATTTCCTTTCCCATATTAGGGAAGTTTTCAATTATAATCTCTTCAAATATCTTCTCAGTCTCTTTCTTTTTCTCTTCTACTTCTGGGACCCCCTATATTCGAATGTTGGTGTGGTTAATGTTTTCCCAGAGGTGTCTCAGATTGTCCTCAATTCTTTTCATTCTTTTTTTTTTTATTCTGCTCTGCAGTAGTTATTTCCACTATTTTATCTTCCAGGTCATTCATCCATTCTTCTGCCTCAGTTATTCTGCTATTGTTTCCTTCTAGAGAATTTTTAATTCTATTTATTGTGTTACTCATCATTGTCTGTTTGCTCTTTAGTTCTTCTAGGTCCTTGTTAAATGTTTCTTGTATATTCTCCATTCCAGTTCCAGGATTTGGGATCATCTTTGCTATCATTACTCTGAATTCTTTTTCAGGTAGACTGCCTATTTCCTCTACATTTGTTTGTTCTGGTGGGATCTTAACCTTGCTCCTTCATCTGTTGTGTGTTTCTCTGTCTTATTTGGCTTTCGGGACTGTGTTTGGGGTCTCCTTTTCACAGGCTGCAGATTCGTAGTTCCCATTGTTTTTGCTGTCTGCCCCCAGTGGCTAAGGTTGGTTCAGTGGGTTGTGTAGGCTTTCTGGTGGAGGGCACTGTGTGCCCTGTGCCTGTGTTCTGGTGGGTGTGTCTGGATCTTGTCTTTCTGTTGCGCAGGTCCGCATCCGGTGGTGTGTTTTGGGATGTGTGTGACCTTATTATGATTTTATGCAGCCTCTCTGCTAATGGGTGGGCCTGCATTCCTGTCTTGCTAGTTGTTTGGCATGCGGTGTCCAGCACTGGATCTTGCTTGTCTTTGAGTGGAGCTCGGTCTTAGTGTTGAGACAAATATCTATGGGATAGCTTTTGCTGTTTGATATTACAAGGTTCTGGAGGTCTCTGGTAGACCAATGTCCTGAACTCAGCTCTCCCACCTCAGAGGCACAGGCTTGACACCCGGCCGGAGCACCAAGACCCTGTCAGCCACATGGCTGGGGGTGAGAGCAAGAGGTAGCTTTGCTACATCTCAAAGAGCACCAATGGGATTCACTGACCATTTTGTCTCCAGAAGTGAAGAAAACAAAAGTCAGTCTTTGGTGAGTCAACCAGTTTGGTAGCCAGCCTCCAGGATGGCCCTAATCATCCCCTAATTATCTCCCAGTCTTCATGCACCTATGTGGCTCCTCACATTTGAAAAGGGCTGACTGTTTAACTAATAAGACATTGCAGAAATGACAAAGTGCAGCTTCCAAAGGTATAAAAGTCATTGCAGCTTCTGCTTTGGTTTCTGCTAGATCACTCATCCTGGGGTAAGCCAGCTGCCATGTCATGAGGACACTCAAGCAGCCCTAAGGAGAGATCCATGTGGCAAGGAACTGAGACCTCTTACCTACAGCTACGTGAGTGAGTCATCTCAGAAGTCAAAAGATTTAATTTTATTTGTTTTTGGTTGTGTTGGGTCTTTGTTGCTGCACAGGTTTTCTCTAGTTGTGTCAAGCAGGGGTTACTCATAGTTGTGGTGCACGGGCTTCTCCTTGCGGTCATTTCTCTTTTTGTGGAGTATGGGCTCTAGGTGCATGGCCTTTAGTAGTTGTGTCATGCAGGCTCAATAGTTGTTGCTTGCAGGCTGTAGAGCGCAGGCTCAGTAGTTGTGGTACACGTGCTTAGTTGCTCTGTGGAATGTGGGATCTTCCCAGACCAGGGATTGAACCCCTGTCCCCTGCATTGGCAGGCAAATTCTTACCCACTGTGCCACCAGGGAAGTCCAGTGTGCTCTTTTTTAAACCTAGTCTGTTTTCATTATTTTCTATCTTAACGATTCTGTATTAAATTAAAAAAAATTCTCCTTTCTACCCCTCCTCTTTGAGGATTATATATGAAGAAGTATGTCTTATTTATTAATCTCAAATTTTCACCTTTTAAGAACTAATCACAATGTCAAGTATTTAATACCTTTCACTTCCACCTTGAAAAGCATGGATATTAAAGTGCTACTATAATTACCTTCCCTAGTCTATCTTTTTTACTTTTTGTTATGTATAAAAAACTAAAAACATGCATGGTTTGTAAGGAAATGACAAATTTCAGAAAATTCAGAATCTGAATACACTCCATACAGAGTTTATAGATAAAGACACAGAAAATTGCCAGATACTCAGAAGCCCCCTGGTCCCATTCTAGTGGCTCCCCTTAAGGTTTAATATTGTTCTGGTAAATAACAAAAAGATCACTTTACCTGTATTTTATATTTTGTATAAATGTAATGGCATAGTAAAATCACTTTTGGATTGGGCTTTTTTATTTTATGTTGTTTGTGAATATGCCTATATGGTTGCCTGTTGTGATCATGCATTGCCACTGTTGCATAGGATTCCATAGTGTAAATATTTAACTATTAATTAATTTATTCCAATGTGTATTACGATATGAGTGATTTTCAGTTTGTGTCTATTGAGAATAGCACTGGTATATAAATTCTAGAACTTGAGCTTTGGTGGGGTGTGTATAAATTATTGTTCAGTATACATGTAGTAGTAAAATTTTCGAGTCATAGCTTTCATGTGTTTATCTTTTTAGATATTTCTAACAATTTTCAAAACATTTGTATGATTTTTCATCCTCATCAGCAGTGAATGAGATTCAAGGATTATACACATTCTTGTCAAACTTGATAATACCTGTCATTTTCATTTGAACTTTCTGGTTGGTGAGTGATAATTCCAGGTATCACTTTTTTGCATTTAATTGACTACTAAGAAGCAAAACATCTTTTGACATGTTTACTTAACATTCTGTACTCTCTTTTTTGAAATATCTTTTGGTATATTTTCCCCATTTTTGCTATTACATTATCTTCTTATTGAAGACTTCTTTTTTTTTAACATCTGAAGACTTCTTATTTATGAGTTTTTTATATATGCTTGATATGAGTTCTTCTCTCTTTCTGTCCTTCTCTTTCTTTAGATGAGTGTCAGTTTTTAATGTTCATAATATCTAATTTGTTATTTTCCTCTTTATTTAGTCTTATTTCTATTTACTTATGTAGTCTTCTTATCTGTAGCAGAACACATTATTTATTATAAACCACAAAAATGTTTTTGTTTCTTCAATAAATCTAATTATTAAGCTTTAAATTTAACTTTCTAAACTAAATATGTTGTATCATAGTGAGTATTAATTTTTCTATGACAGCTGAAAGGTTACATTCATTCAGAAAATGTTGTATTCAGCTTTCTTTTCATTTGCTCCTACTTCTCATTGATTCACAGAGGTAAATATCACTTCATCCGTGGATCTGACTTTCCTCTGATGTCTCATGATCATTCCCACTAATTCTTCTTGCCTCCTGAAATCTTTAACCATCCCATTATTCCACAAAAGCAAAAACCTTCCTTGGGCCTTTTTCCTCAGAAGATTGATTATTCTCACATTTTAAATGGGAGATTGAAATAAGTTAGGAGAAAATACCACAAGGGTCTCTCATTTTTTTTTCACATCCTGTATCAGCCTCTGCTTGCACTCTCTGTTCAAAGATTTTTGTACAACACATTGATGGAAGATGCCAGTTTCTCTCATTGGGGCAAAAGACAGATTAATTACCTGACAAATAAAATAAAGACAGTGTCTTGCTCTGTTCAAATGTTGGACAGGATTGCTTGCATCCTAATTTAAAAGTTTCAGGTGACTGAAGCTTAAGATTCCTAAGCTTTAATCCATACTTGCACCATGCACGGCACCCAACAGGACTGCTTTACATCACCCCATGAGACTTTTGTGTGCAAGTGGAACAGATAATATAAAACTACTGCTGTCTTTTTGTGTCATAAAAATGATTTTTTGTCTCATTTAAAATATTTTTTTCTAAAATCCAAAAACGTGTCAGGCTAAAATACTGGAATTTCAAATATGGTAAAATCTAAGACCCTTCAAATTTCTTTCCAGTTTTGGTGATGATGGGATGCCATCAGAGATATGACTTCATTAAACACAGTAGCTAAGATTCCTTCATAGGCCTGATAGGGGAATATAAAAATAATCCTTGGAAAAATCTGGACATTCTCTAGTTCTCCAGTATTGGTTAAGATGGTAGTAAGGGCCCTTCATTGTCCTATATGTGAATGCAGATCAATTGTGAGAGGTGGGGATAAAACAAGCAGCCTAAATATCCTTTATGTTTGTTTGTTGTACTACTAGTAGAAAGAGGAAGGGTCAACATGTCACCATGGTTGATATAGCAAATAAGCTGCTTGAAACTACACAGAAACGTACCTGCTTGTATTTTCTGTGCAGTTACCCTCTCTTTTGGTGTGCCCTGATACCTCCCTCACGTTATGTAGCAACACCAGCAGCATTAAGCAGAAATCCAAAGAAATCTATTCTTTGGAATTATGAGGAAGGGAAGAGTCGAAATTCTTTTTTTTTTTTTTTTTTTTTCGGTACGCGGGCCTCTCACTGTTGTGGCCTCTCCCGTTGCAGAACACAGGCTCCGGATGCGCAGGCTCAGCGGCCATGGCTCACGGGCCTAGCCGCTGTGCGGCATGTGGGATCTTCCTGGACCAGGGCACGAACCCATGTCCCCTGCATTGGCAGGCGGACTGTCAACCACTGTGCCACCAGGGAAACCAAAGTCAAAAATTTTATAGCATGCTTTATACAAGTATACACGTCACCATCCTTATCTGTGTGATGCCATGCATGGAGGGTCAGTAGGTTCAGGGGATTCTGGAAGCACCAAGGTCTGTGGGGTTAATCACAGCTGCATTCATGGACAGTAAAAGAGAAGGGCCTTATCTTGGTCACTTTCTCAATGCTAGTAGCTACAGAAAGAAGAGGGCAGCAGACATCTAAGGAGAAGAGCCAACATTAAATGAAATGTCCTAATTACTCTAGGCAACCTCTCATGATAGCCTCCCATAGCTCCTCAAATCCCTACATCCTTGCACAACGGATAGTGTAATACTACTGGAGCGTGTGACTGCAGATTAACATTATTTTTGTTAAAAAAAAATAGGTTCAAGTGATAGGGTTTGAAAAGCGTTCCCAGTGCGAAGGAAACTACTATAACAATGTGGACAGAACCCTTTGGATGGATTCATCATGTTTTTGTGGGGTTTTTTTTGCTGCCTCAGAATCTGTAGTAGAGTTTGGTGTGTTCCATGATGCATTCCCGCTTCTTATAAGTTTTAGATGGAATACCCCATTAGGAAGAAGTGCATGTAAGGAAGATTAGTGAGTCAAACTCCTCTGCCCTCTGTCAGCAGTGGGTGCAAAGGGATTTAGACCAAGTGCTTTCATCCTTTGATGTGCAAAGTTTTCACTATATGAACGATGTTTTGTTTGTTTGCAAGTCAGGAGCCTTAGTCTCAATATCCCTGTTTAAAAAGTGTTATCACATGTCTGACAGAAAGAATTGCTGATGATACTGGAAAAAATTGAGAGTTATCCTGAACAATTAAGGGTTTTGTAGCAAGATGGACGGACCTAGAGATTGTTAAACTGAGTGAAGCAAGTCAGACACAGAGAGACAGATACCATATGATATTGCTTATATGAGGAATCTAAAAAAAAAGGTACAAATGAACTTATTTACACAACAGAAATAGAGTCATGGATATAGAAAACAAACTTATCGTTACCATGGGGTAAGTGAGGAAGGGATAAATTGGGATAGTGGGACTGACATATACACACTACTATAAAATAGATAAGTATTGATAAGGACCTGCTTTATAGCACAGGGAACTCTACTCAATGGTCTGTACTGGCCTATATGGGAAAAGAATCTTAAAAAAAACCAAGGGTTTGGGGATGATATAATAAATATAAATGTGCAAACCTTTAACATGAAAGGAAAAATCAGTGAACTCTGTGGTCCCTGTCATGGTGTAAACACTTTGTACCTCTAATTTTAAAATTTTGAAACCCAGCTCCCATGTTGATGGTATTAGGAGGTGGGGCTTTTGGGAGGTGATTAGGGCATGAGGCCAGAGACCTCAAACATGGGATTAGTGACCTAATAAATGTAACACACAGAAGATCTTATGCCCATTACATGATTTCATTGCCGAGCCAGAAGACCCACATTATGAACCAGAAATTTGTCCCTCACCAGACACTAAGTCAGCTGGCAACTTGTTCTTTTTTTTAAAATTAATTAATTAATTAATTTTTTGGCTGCATTGGGTCTTCGTTGCGGTGCGCAGGCTTCTCATTGGGTGGCTTCTCTTGTTGCGGAGCATGGGCTCTAGGCGTGTGGGTTTCAGTAGTTGTGGCACACGGGCTCAGTAGTTGTGGCCTGTGGGCTCTAGAGCACAGGCTCAGTATTTGTGGTGCATGGGCTTAGTTGTTCCATGGCATGAGGGATCTTCCCGGACCAGGGCTCGAACCCATGTCCCCTGCATTGGTAGGCGGAATCTTAACCACTGCGCCACCAGGGAAGCCCCTGGTAACTGGTTCTTGAACTTTTCAGCCTCAGCAATTATGAGAAAACAAAAATATTCTGTTGTTTATAAAATACCAAGTCTCTCGTATTTTGTTTTAGCAGTCAAAGAGCTGGCTGAGGAGAAGTATCTGTGAGCTTGAAGACATATCAAGAGAATCCTTTAAATCTCAAAAGAAAAGAGAAAATGGACAGGAAAGAAATCAACAGAACAGAGTAATCAATAATTGTGGAACAATGAAAAATGCTGTGACCTATATGTAATGGGTATAGCAGGAGGAGAATAAAGATAACAAAGAACAGAAATTTTTTTTTTTTTTTTTTTTGCGGTATGCGGGCCTCTCACTGTTGTGGCCTTTCCTGTTGCAGAGCACAGGCTCCGGACACGCAGGCTCAGTGGCCATGGCTCATGGGCCCAGCCGCTCCACGGCATGTGGGATCTTCCCGGACCGGGGCACAAACCCGTGTCCCCTGCATCGGCAGGCGGACTCTCAACCACTGCGCCACCAGGGAAGCCCAGAAAATATTTTTTTAAAATGACTGAGAATCTCCCCAAATGAATGTCTGACACTAAAACCACACATCCAAACTTAGAGGAACATATGAATAGTAAAGAAAACTGACCAATATCTCTCAGGAACATCAATGCAAAAATCCTCAACAAAATATTAACTAATTGAATCCAACAATATTTTGAAAGAATTTTATATCATGAATGAGAGGGAATAATCCCAGGTATGCAAGGCTGGTTCAACATTCTAAAATCAAATAATTATATCCATCATATCAACACCCTAAAGACAATCATTAGTATATCAATAGATTCAGAAGACTTTTGAAAAAAATCTAACACCCATTCTTCATAAAAACTCTCAGTTAAAGAAATAGACTGGAGCGTTCTCAAGTTGATAACAAAGATCTACAGGAAACATTTATCTTACATCATGATTAATGGTCAAAAACGTGAAGCTTTTCCATTAAGTTCAGGTAAAAGCAAGGATGTCCCCTTTCATGACTCCTTTTCCATATTTTACTCCAAGTCCTTGCTAATGCAACAAGGCACGAAAATAAATAAAACAAATACAGATTGGGTAGAAAAAAATGAAAGCAGCCTAAATAAAATGTGGACCAATATATTTTATGGATACCTCACCAAAGAAAATAGACACTATGCATATAAGTATACAGAAGAATAATCCAGATTACATGCTGCCATGGAAAAGCAAGTTAAAAATACAATTACATACCACTATGTAACACTTAGAATGGCTAAAATGTGAACAATGACAAGAACAAATTCTGTAGGGGATGTGGAACAATAGGAAATGTCATTTGTTATTGGTGGAAATGAAAAATAATACAACTACTTTGGTAGTCTGATTGGCACTTGCTATAATATTGAACATTCCCTTACTGTACAATCCAGCAAGTGTTCTCATGGATATTTACTGAAAGTAGTTTAAAACATACGTCCAGACGAAAACCTGCATATGGATATTTATAGCACCTAGTTCAATACTGCCAAAATGTGAATGAAACTAATGTGAATGAAACTAAGGTGTTCTCCAATAGGTGAATGAAATGATATAGTATTAATATATTCTGGGAATGGGATAATATTGAGCACTAAAAAAGTAAGCTATCAAGCCATAAAA
This sequence comes from Tursiops truncatus, assembly GCF_011762595.2. Lineage (NCBI taxonomy): Eukaryota > Metazoa > Chordata > Mammalia > Artiodactyla > Delphinidae > Tursiops > Tursiops truncatus. Next base: position 88,308,201 of record NC_047035.1, on the reverse strand, counting down.
ATATGTGGAAATTCTTTTCTTCTTTTGAAATATAGGTGATTTTCTTTATTTTGTAATTTAAATTTTCTTGGAGTAGAGTTGATTTACAATGTTGTGTTCGTTTCAGCTGCACAGCAGTGATTCAGTTACATATATGCATATATTCATTCTTTTTCAGATTCTTTTCTGATAAAGGTATTCCCAGAATATTGAGTAGAATTCCCTGTGCTATACAGTATAGGTCCTTGTTGCTTATCTATGTTATATAGAGTAGTATTCGTATGTTTACCCCAAGTTCCTGATTTATCCCTACCCCCCACCTTTCCCCTTTGGTAACCATAAGTTTGTTTTCCAAGTCTGTGAGTCAGCCTCTGTTTTGTAAATTAGTTCATTTGTATCAATTTTTAGGTTCCACCTAGGAGTGATATCATACAATATTTATCTTACTGTGTCTGACTTACTTCACTTAGTACAATCATCTCTAGGTCCATCCATGTTACTGCAATTGGCATTATTTTCTTCTATTTTATGGCTGAGTCATGTTCCATTATATATATGTACCATATATTCTTTACCTATATTCATATGTTGATGGACATTTTGGTTGCTTCCATGTCTTCGCTATTGTAAAGAGTGTTGCAGTGAACATTGGGGAAGGTGTGTCTTTTCGATTTATGGTTTCCTCCAGATATGCGCACAGGAGTGAACTTGCTGGATCATCTGGTAGCTCTATTTTATTTTATTTTATTTCATTTCATTTCAATTTCAATTTTTTTGGAGTATAGTTGATTTACGATGTTGTGTTACTTTCTGCTGCACAGCAGAGTGAATCAGTTATACATATATCCAATCCTTTTTGGATTCCTTTCCCATACAGGTCATTACAGAGTATTGACTAAAGTTCCCTGTGCTATACAGTAGGCCCTTATTTGTTATCTGTTTTATATATAGTGGTGTGTATATGTCAATCCCAATTTCCAATTTATCCCTCCCGCCTCCCCTTACTCTGGTAACCTCCATTCTGTGCTCCATAGTGGCGGTTACCAATTGGCATTGCCACCAATAGCATAGTATTGGTGGCACAGTGGTTAAGAATCCACCTGCCAGTGCAGGGGACACAGGTTCGAGCCCTGGCCCGGGAAGATCCCACACACCGCAGAGCAACTAAGCCCGTGTGCCACAACTACTGAGTTTGCGCTCTAGAGCCCACGAGCCACAACTACTGAAGCCTGTGTGCCTAGAGTCTGTGCTTCACAATAAGAGAAGCCACCGCAAAGAGCAGGCTGCGTACCACAACGATGAGTAGCCCCCGCTTGCTGCAACTATAGAAAAGCCGCACGCAGCAACGAAGACCCAAAGCAGATTTAAAAAAATAATAAGAAGTAGTAGGTTTCTCTTTTTTCCACACCATCTGAAGCATTTCGTGCTGTAGACATTGTGATGATGGCTATTCTGAGTGGTTCCAGGTGATACTTCTTTGTACATCTGATTTGCATTTGTCTAACATAAAGCAATGGTGAGCATCTTCATATGTGCTTTTTTTTTTTTGAACAGTGTGAGTAAAATTTACCCCTTGAAAAAGGATTATTGAAAGGTTGCCTTGTTTTGAAGTCTATTTCGATTACCTACCCCAAGACATTTTTTGAGGGCTGTTGTCATTTACAGCTCCCCAGGCATTGTGAATATGAAGTGCCTATAAGGTCCAGTTTTAGAGTTGTTGTTATGGGAAACAGAAGGCGGCAGGATTTCTACTGTCCCTCTCTGGTTACTGACACAACCTTAGATGTAGGGAAAGTCCTGTTCCTGGGTTTTAAATTAGAGTGGAATGTGCCTGACCAAACATGTAAGGGCTTCTGTCCCATTCCTTCTTCCCCCTTACCCTTCATCCCCCGAACAAATACAACCCCCTGCAAAATCACCTGTTGAGGGTGCTGTCTTGCAGAGTGGGATGACCCTAATGAAGGAGTCTGGAGGTCAGAACCCAAACACCAGGATGTTGAGACCAGGTGATTTTCCAAATGTCATCCAGCCCAGAGAGTCCACCATCCTTTGGGTGTCAGAGGATTGAATTCGTAGTATAAGGGCACACTTAGATCTGGAGATTGTGATCCCATGCACAGGGGACCAGGTACTACATGTTCAAGGGGGGCGAAGTAGCTGGCATATCCTCCCAGGGTCCTCAGGCTCACAACAGTCCAGCCTTGGGACCAAATGGGATCTATGTCCAGGGATGTGACACCAGCACGTTCACCATGACTAAACGAATTTAGTGATCATTTTTCTTTTCTATAATTTAATTTTAAATTTATAATGGAATATAGTTGATTCACCATGTTGTGTTCATTTTTGCTATACACCAACATGATTCATTTATACAGAGATAACTATGTATTCTTTTTAGAATTATTTTCCCATTGAGGTTACTACAGGGTGTTGAGAAAAGTTCCAAGTGCTCTACAGCAGGTCCATGTTGATTACAAGTTTTCCCTCTGTAAATATGTATATACCAACTCCAACCTCATGATTTATGCCTCCAACACACCTTTCCAGTTTGGTAACCATAAGTTTGTGTTCTAAGTCTGGAACTCTATTTCTGTGTTGTAAGATAGTACCTTTTTTTTTTTTTTTGCAGTACGCGGGCTTCTCACTGTTGTGGCCTCTCCCGTTGCGGAGCACAGGCTCCAGACGCGCAGGCCCAGTGGCCATGGCTCACGGGCCCAGCCGCTCTGCGGCATGTGGGATCTTCCCGGACCAGGGCACGAACCTGCTTCCCCTGCGTCGGCAGGCGGACTCTCAACCACTGCGCCACCAGGGAAGCCCAGATAGTACCTTTGTATCAATTTTTAGATTCCACCCGGTAAGTAATACCATATGATATTTATCATTGTCTGATTTATGACACTTAGTATGAATGTATCTAGGTCCTTCCGAGGGGCTGCAAATGGCCTTATTTCATTCATTTCATGGCTGAGTAATATTCCATTGTACATATGCACCATAATTTCTTTATCCAGTCTTCCTTCCGAGGACGTTTAGGTAGCTTCCAAGTAGAGGCTCTTGTAAACAGGGCTGCATAAATGTTGGAGTGCCTGGGTCCTGTCAATTTATGTTTTTTCCAAGATACAGGCCCAGGAGTGGAAGCGCCATGTGCTCTGAAGCTCTGTTTTTTAGATTTTTAAGGAATCACCATCACTTCTCCACAGTGGCTGTTAGCACTTTACATTCCCACCATCAGCTTGTCAGGTTCCCTTTTCTCCACACCCTGTCCTGCATTTCAGGTTTTACACTTGGTGAGGTTGGCCATTCTGACTGGTGAGAAGTGATACCTCCTTGTAGTATTGATATGCATTGCCCGCCTGTGTTGTTGGCCAAAAAGGGAGTAAGGGTTTTTCCTGAATATATTAAGGAATAACGCATATGGCCTTTTTGGCCAACTGTATCATTGGCGATGTTCAGCAGCTTTGCATGTGCTTTAATGGTGAGTGCAAACTACCTCTTGAAATCCCTTTCCTGCAATTCTGCCTTGCTTACAAGGCCTTTACGAATACTTGGCTAAAGAAATGACTCCATTAGAGGTGTCAGTTACAACCCTGCATGTCTGAATTGCAGTTTTCAACTTGTTGTTTAGGGAAGAAGCAGCCACAAAGGGGCAGGATTTCTACAGACCCATTCTGGTTACTCGGGCACCTGAAGGATAGGGAAATTCTTCCAGATTAGGAAACTAGAGTGGCATATGCCTGTCCAAACATCTAGGGCTTGTGTCTCATTCCAACCCCAATTCCCCTCTTCACCCGGAAAATTCCAAGCTGTGCAAAACGGGCTGTTGAGTGTGCTGCCTTCGCAAAGTGAAGAGACTCTAAGGAAAGGAGCTGGAGGGGGGAACCCGAATACCAGGAGATGTGGAGATGAGGTGACTTTTCCAAACTCTTCCTGAACACACGGTGTACCATCCTCTGGATGTCCCATGCATATTTTAGCTGTAGGAAGGGTCCCCTGCACCAGGAGATATGGGGCCCATGGAATGGGTACCATGCAGTATTACTCTAAAAGGGCTACATTTGCTGTCCCATCCTCACCAAGCCTCTCAGACCCACGAGTGTAGAGCCTTAGGTCCCATCCAGCTGTGTGTCTACATGTGGTCAGTCCAGGTTGCATCACAGCCCCTGAACAAATTTTGTAAGAATTTCTCTCTCTCACACTGTTTTTTTTTTGTTCTTGTTATTTAATTTTATAATGGGGTATAGCTGATTTTCAATACTGTGTTTCTCGCTGCTCTACATCTATCCACTTGACTCACTTAAAGAGACACATCAATAAATTCTTTTACAGATTCTTACCAGTCTTATATATTCTTTTCCGGTGACAACAGTGTACTGAGTCCAGTTCTTTGAGCTATACAGTAGGTCCTGTCGATTACCTATTTTGCTTATGGAACCGTATCGATGCTAATTTCAACCTCCTGGTTTATGCATCACCCCACCCCACCTTTCTCCTTTAGCAGCCATAAGTGTGTTTTTTAAATGTGTGACTCTGTTTCTGTTTTGTAATTGAGTTCATGTGTAGCCATTTTTAGGTACCATCTATAAGTGATACCTTATGATAAGTCTCTTTTTATGTCTGACTTATGTCACTTAGAATGATCATACCTAAGTCTCCATGAGTTGCTGCAATGGGCCTTATTGCATTGATTTAATGGCTGAGTAATATTCCATTGTACATAAGTACCACATCTTCTTAATCCATTTTTTCCTTCCAAGGACATGTAAGTTGTACCCAAGTTGAGGCATTTCTAAACAGAGCAGCGCTAAACGTAGGGGTGCCTGTGTCCTGTCGATTTTTGGGTTTCCCAAGATATAAGCCAATGAGTGGAAGTGCCCTATGCTCTGTAGCTCTGTTTTTTAGATGTTTTAGGAAACACAGTACACTTCTCCAGAGTAGCCGTTTGTAATTTACATTCCCCCCAACAGCATAACAGGGCTCACTTTTCTCCACGCACTCTCCTGCATGTGGTTTTTACACTTTTTGAGGATGGCCCTTCTGACACATGTGAATGGATAACTCTGAGGTGTTGATTAGAAGTGTCTGCTTCTTTGGCTGGGAAAAAAGGGTGTATGCTTTTTTCCTGAATATATTCAGGAAAAATGCATATGCCCTTTTTGGCCAAATTCATCATTGGCGAAGTTCAGCCGCTTTTCATGTGATTTAATGCCGAGTCCAATCTACTTCTTGAAATCCCTTTCCTGCAATTCTGCCTTGCTTTCAAGTCCTTTTCGATGATTTACCTCAAGACATTTTTCGACGATAGGTATCATTAACAACCCTGCCACTTTGTGAATTGCCGTGCCCCTGAGCTCCATTATTCAACTTGCTTTCTTGGGAGCTGGCCACAAAACAGCAGGATTTCTTCAAGCCCTATTCTGATTCCGGGGTGAAGATGAGGTTTTGGTCAATTCGTCTTCCTGATTAGAAATTAGAGTGATATGTGCCTGTCCAAACTTATCTCTCATTGGTTCCATCCATTCTCCTTCATCCTCTGGACAATTTCCACACTGTTCGAAAAAGGATGTTGAAGGTGATGATTCCCCAAGTGGGGAGATTTTTAGGAAAGAGGCTGGTGGAGGGAACCTGAGCACCAAGAGATGAGGAGATGAGGTGCCTTCTCCAGACTCTTCCCGATCACATTCTGTACCGTCCTCTGGGTGTCCCATGCATGTTTTAGCTGTAGGAAGGTTCCTCTGCACGTGGAGATTTTAGTCCCATGGAATGGAGACCAGGGAGTATTACTCTGGGGGCTGCATACACTGACCCATCCTCACTAATCCTCTCAGCCCCACGAGTGTCCAGCCTTAGGTGTCATCCATCCTGGGTCTAGATGTGGTGAATCCAGGTTGCATCAGAGCCCCTGAAGGAATTTTGTAAGAATTTCACTATCTTGGTTTTTTTTTTTTGTAATTTATTTTTATAATGCGGTTTAGCTGATATTCAATGCTGTGTTTATGCCGCTTTACACCCACTTGACTCACTTACAGAGAGGTATCAATAAATACTTTTTAAGATTCTTACTAGTCAGATGTATTGTTCTGCAATGAATAGGGTGCGTTGACTCCAGTTCATTGAGGAATAAGCAGGTCTTGTCTATTACATATTTGGTTTATGGAACGGTATGTGTGCTAATGTCAGACTCTTGTTTTATGCATCATCCCACCTCACCTTTCCCCTTAAGCAGCCATGTGTGATCTTCCCAGACCAGGGCACGAACCCGCGTCACCTGCATCGGCAGGCGGACTCTCAACCACTGCGCCACCAGGGAAGCCCTCTGTTCTGTTTTATAATTCAGTTCATGTGTAGCGATTTTTACGTTCCCCCTATAAGTGATATCTTATGACAAGTTTCTCTTTCTGTCTGACATATTTCACTTAGAATCATCGTACCTAAATCCACTCATTATGCTGCTACTAGCCTTATGACATTGATTTCATGGCTGAGTGTTATTCCATTGTACATAAGTACCACAACTTCTTTATCCATTTTTCTCTTTCCTGGGATATTTAAGGTGTACCGAAGTCGAGGTTCCTGTAAACAGAGAAACCTTAAACGTTTGGGTGCCCAGGTCATTTCGATTTTTGGTTTTCTCAGAATATACACCCACGAGTGGAAGGGCGCTATGCTGTGTAGCTCTGTTTTCTAGATGTTTTAGGAAACAACATACACTTCTCCCGAGTGGCCTTTGGCCATTTACATCCCGCCCATCAGCATAACAAGCTTCCCTTTTCTCCATGGCCTGTCCTGCATTTCTGGATTTTACACTTTTTCAGGATGGCCCTTTTGACCAATGCGAAGTGAGACTTCTTTGTAGTGCTGATTTGCATTGCCCGCTTGTTTGGTTGGCCAAAAAGGGCGTATGGGTATTTTCCTGAATATATTCAGGAATAAACGCCTACGCCCTTTTTGGCCAACTGCATCATTGTTGAAGTTCTGCCGCTTTTCCTGTGCTTTAAAGGCAACTCCAATCTACCTCTTGAAAAGTGTTTCCTGCAATTCTGCCTTGCTTTGAAATCCTCTTCGTTGCCTAACCTCAATATATTTTTGCACGATAGTTATCATTTATAACTGTGCAGGTTTGTGAATTGCAGTGCCCCTGAGCTCCATTTTTCATGTCGCTTTTTTGGGAGATGGCCACAAAACCGCAGGATTGCTGCAGGCCCTATTCTGGTTGCGGGGGTCGGGCTGAGCCTTAGGTTAATTCTTCTTCCTGATTGGAAATTAGAGTGACATGTGCTTGTCCAAACACCTAGAGCTAGTCTCTCATTGATTCCCCCTCTTCCCGTTCATCCTCCGGACAAATTGCAAACTGTACGAAACAGGAGGTTAAAGGTGCTGATTCTCCAAGTGGGCAGATTGTTAGCGAAGCGGCTGGAATGGCGAACCCGAGCACCAGGAGATGAAAAACGAGGTGCATTTTAGAAACCTTTCCCGGTCACAGGAATACCATCCTCTGGTTTCCCATGCATGTTTTAACTGTAGGAGGATTCCCTTGAATCTGGAGATTCGGGACCCATGGTATGGGTACCACGCAGTATTACTTTAAAGGGTCTGCATTTTTTCACCCACCCTCACCAATCCTCTCAGCCCCAAGAGTGTCCAGCCTTATGTCTCATCCAGCTGTGGGTGTAGATGTGGTCAATCCAGGTTGCATCTAAGCCCCTGAACGAATTCTGTAAGAACTTCTCCCTTTTCACAGTCTTTGTTTTGTTTTGTTTTGTAATTTATTTTTATAATGGGGTTTAGCTGATCACTGCTGTGTTTATGCCGCTTTACACCCACTTGATTCACTTATGGAGAGATACGAGTAAATAGTTTTTAATATTCTTACTAGTCAGATGAAGTCTTCTGCGGTGAATAGGGTGTTTTGAGTCCAGTTCACGGAGCAATGAGTGGTCTTGTCTATTACATATTTGGCTTATGGAACGGTATCTGTGCTAATTTCAATCTCTTTTTTGATGCATCACCCCAACTCACCTTTCCCCTTAATTAGCCATAAGTGTTTTTTCTAAATATGTGTCTCTGTTCTCTTTGGTAATTCAGTTCATGTGTAGCGATTTTTACATTCCCTCTATAAGTGATATCTTATGATAAGTTTCTTTTTCTGTGTCACTTATTTCACTTAGAATTATCGTACCTAAAACCGCTCATTATGCTTCTAGGAGCCTTATGACATTGACTTGTGGCTGAGTGATATTCCATCGTACACAAGTACCACGACTTCTTTATCCATTTTTCCCATTCCTGGGATATTTAATGTGTACCGAAGTCAAGGTTCTTGTAAACAGAGAGCCCTAAACTTTGGGGGCCTGTTCCCTGTCAATTTTTGGTGTTCCCGAGATATACGCCCATGAGAGGAAGTGCCCTATAGTCTACAGCTCTCTTTTTTAGATGTTTTAGGAAATACCATACACTTCTGCAGAGTGGCCGTTGGCCATTTACATCCTGCCCATCAGTGTAACAAGGCTCTATTTTCTCCATGGCCTGTCCTGCATTTCTGGTTTTTACACTTTTCCAGTATGGCCCTTTTGACTGATGCGAAGTGAGACTACTTTGTGGTGCTGATTTGCATTGCCCGCTTGTTTGGTTGGCCAGAAAGGGCGTAGGCGTTTTTTCCTGAATATAGTCAGGAAAAAACACCTACACCCTTTCTGGCCAACTGCATCATTGTCGAAGTTATGCCACTTTTCATGTGCTTTAAAGGTGACTCCCATCTACCTGATGAAAACTGTTTCCTGCAATTCTGCCTTGCTTTCAAATCCTCTTCGTTGCCTAACCTCAATATATTTTTGGACGATTATCATTTATAACCCTGCAGCTCTGTGAATTGCAGTGCCCCTGAGCTCCATTTTTCAACTCGCTTTTTTGTGAGCTGGCCGCAAAACCTCAGGATTGCTTCAGGCCCTATTCTGGTTCCGGGGGGCAGGCTGATCCATTGGTTAATTGTTCTTCCTGAGTAGAAATTAGAGTAACATCTGCCTGTCTAAACACTTAGAATTAGTCTCTCTTTGTTTTTATTTATATATTATTATTTTTTTGCAGTACGCGGTCCTCTCACTGTTGTGGCCTCTCACGTTGCAGAGCACAGGCTCCGGACGCGCAGGCTCAGCGGCCATGGCTCAAGGGCTCAGCCGCTCCACGGCATGTGGGATCCTCCTGCATCGGGGCACGAACCCGTGTCCCCTGCATCGGCAGGCGGAATCTCAACCACTGCGCCACCAGGGAAGCCCACTATTCTCTCTTTGGTTCCTCCTCTTCCCGTTCATCCTGCGGACAAATTGCAAACTGTACGAAATAGGAGGTTAAAGGTGGTGTATTTCCAAGTGGGGTGCCTGTTAGTATAGAGGCTGGAGGGATGAACCCGAACACTGGGATATGTGGAGTTGACGTGTCTTTTCCTAACTCTGCTCGTTGAAACTGTGTACCATCTTCTGGGTGTCACAGGCATGTTTTAGCTGCAGGAAGAGTCCCCTGCATATAAGGAGAACACCAGGGATTTTTCCAAATCAGTGTGTCCTGGAACCCTAAACTGGAAAATTTTTAAGCTACGGGTACCTGTTCGTTAAGGGCCTTGGGCAGTAGGCAGAGTCCGAGCTTTAGATGATTGAATTCTTCAGGGTCAGAAGCGCTCACCATCGCTCTCCTTTAGGTTACATTTTATCTGTCGTTGATTGATGAGGTAGATATAGATATGTATGCTTTTTCAGACTATTTCCCCTTATATGTTATTACAAAATATTGAGTGTAGTTCCCTGTTGATGATCTATTTTATAGATAACAGTGTGTATGTGTTAATCCCAAACTCTTAATTTATCCCTCCTCTTGTGTTTCCCCTTTGGTAATAATAAGTTATAAGATTTTATACTTCTCAGAAACGGTGGAGCTGAAAGAGAGGTATCATTATCAGTGGAAAAGCATTCACAACAAGATTGACGCTTCAGCCTAGATTATTAGATGTACATCCTTGGAAAGAAATCCCTTCATTTCTCTAATGTTGACCTGAAAATAAGACCAACCCCTCCACTGAACTGCTTATGATAAAATGATGGAAATATCAAATGGAAGTGTTAGAAACATCTTATTTTACCCGAGCCTTATACACTGCTCTATGTTAATAAGAGTTTGGCTCACACATCTGTTCATTGAGGTTACAATGTTCTCAAATTCTGTTACTGATCCTCCAGACTGGGCCCCAACAAGGGTCCTCCTGCCCAGTGTCACTGGAGCCAAGAGAACGAGACTAAGTTTGGTTGAGAAGCAAAGGAAAACTTTATAATTTGATCAGAGAATGGAGAGGTGAGAGCCTGCGCTGCCCCGCGGGCTGTGGGCCGGGCGCTGTGTAGGGATCCCGTCAGCATCAGCCGGAGGGAGGGGGCGGAGCTCTGGCTGTTTGTCAGGGAGTCTGCACTGGGCCCGGTGAGCTGAGGTGTGGGCCCAGACATTTTGCACTAGGAAATCGGGTGTGAAGTGCCGGGCGTGAGGCCTCTGTCTGCGGAACCCTACGAGCAAGTGAAATTAGACAAAGCACGAAGGAAAAAAAGGTTAGACTTTATTATACTGCCCAGATTCTGTTTAACTCCCAGGAATTTTTAATGGGCTTTGCGGGTGACAAAGCTCTCCTGTGTCTTTTTTTCGTTACTCATTCTTGGGGGGCTGAGGGTTCAGACCCCTCTTCTGTAACTGCTTTGTGCTTAGTTGGGAGTACTCATACCCGCGGTAGGGGGAGGGGCAGAACTTCTCCCCAGCAGCCTCCAGGTGAGTTTCATTGTCCTCAGGGCTCCTCCCTCACTGCTCGTGTGCATGAGCACCAACATTTGAAGTTTTATAGATTCTATTGACTTTTAAGGGTCCAGGAAAGAGATGCCCAGAGACGCTAGGGTGGCCGGTTTTACCCCGGCCCCACGTTTGTTCAGCTGCCTTAGGCTGACGGTTTCTGCCAGCCAAGATGCGCCGACTAGTAGTCTGCGCTTTCTTCAATTAGGCCACTGCATTACCTTAAAAACAGCACCAGGTGTCAGAGCCGTGCCTGGTCAACTCCCAGAGAGTCCAGGGCAGTGGTGATCCAGGACCATGACGGCCACTGGCTCAACGGACTTTTGAAGTAGCCAGGAGTCCAGCTGGTCTCATTGGCCGCCAACACCGCCGTGCGTGTTGGCTTTTCTATGGTGACAGCGTGATATACACTTCCCCGCCAAGCTTATTAGCTCCCCTCTGGGTGCAGTAATTCCTGCAAGCAGTAGTGTGCTGTTTTGGGGCACACTCTTGTTGTTTTCTGAGAGAAGCTCCAGGTTAAGTGATGGTCACGCGAATCGTCATGGGGGCCCGTTGCCCCAGGTTGTCTCACTGGAGGTTGGAGCTTGAGGGCCTCCTCACTCGAGGTCAGTGTGTCCACGGAGCGATCCCTGCAACTTCTGGGCAAGGTTGGCGGTTAGGGTCACCAAGTGAGGTCCTTTTCCCTTAGGAGGCAGCTGGCCTTGCAGGCTGCTGATTTATAGGTTTATAGATACCCCAGTATCCTGGCTGTGTGGGGCGATGGGCCCACCCCTTGGTTACCGTAATTTCTCCTACCTGGAGGGCATTCTTGAGTTGTTCCATTTCAAGTGGTCCCAGTTTTTGCACTAATACTCCAAGGGCGATTCACCTTCTTCTGGGAAGGTAAAGGTCAAAGGGTTTAGCTAAATTTGGGAGGTCCAGGGCAAGGGCCTGAATTAACTGTTCTTTCAATCCTTGAAAGGCTGCTTCTGGGTTCTATTCAAAAGAATCACCTTTTCCTTTCAATGTTTCATATAGAGGCCCAGCTATTAGACTGTAGTTAAGGGATCGAGTTGCAGCAAACCCCAGCCTCCCTCAGGAACCCTTACGTTGTCTTCTTGTTTTAGGAAGGGTAAGGCTGCAAATGGCTTCTTCCCTTTCCTGGGAAGGGCTTCTCCGACCTTCTGTGAGAAAGAAGGCCAGGCAAGTCACCTTAGTCTATGATATTTGAGCCTTTTTCTTGGACACTTTCTGTCCTTTATTGCCTGGGTAGTTCAGAGACCTCCTTAGTAGGGCTGGCGATCAGAATGTTGTCTGCATATTGAAGGAGGGTTCACTTCTCCAGAGGTAGATCTTTTAGGTGTTTAGCTAAAGTTTCCCCAAAGATGGTAGGGGAATTGTTGAACCCTTGTGGTCGGACGGCCCAGCAGTATTCTTTTTGTTGTATGTTGAGTCCTGCCAGTGAAAAGCTAAACTTTCTTGTGCCTCTGGGACTAATGGAATACAGAAGGAGGCATCTTTTAAGTCTAATACAGAATACCAGGTGCTGGTGGAGAGTAGAATGACGAACAGTGTGTAGGAATTAGGAACTACTGGATGTGTATCCTCGGTGGCTTCACTGACTGTCCTGACGTCCTTTACCAGGTACCCAGCAGCACACGTGGCTCTCGTGGTCATGCCCCTCCCAGGATATGGAGCTCACCTGGGCTGGCACCCAGCAGCCCACGGGGCTCTCGTGGTCAGACCTCCCCCCCAGATATGGAGCTCACCTGTACAAGTACCCCGCACCCCACCGGGCTCTCGTGGTCAGGCCCCTCCCAGGATATGGAGCTCACCTGGGCTGGCACCCAGCAGCCCACGGGGCTCTCGTGGTCAGACCTCCCCCCCAGATATGGAGCTCACCTGTATAAGTACCCAGCAGCCCACGGGACTCTCGTGGTCAGGCCCCTCCCAGGATATGGAACTCACCTGGGCTGGCACCCAGCAGCCCACGGGGCTCTCATGGGCAGGGCCCTCGCAGTATACGGAGCTCACATGGGCAGGTACCCTGGCAGCCTGTGCCAACAGGAACAGTGCACGTAGCCCTCATCGCAGAGCACCCCCAGCTTACCTGTTGGTCAGAGCTGACCCAGAGCACCTCAGAGCAGGACTTGAACTAACAAACAGCAGCTCCGACAGGTCTGTGACACTGGGTTTCACTCTGGGCGGCCTCACTCCACCGGGACTTCTAGAGGCTTCCACTGCAACTGGGGCACCAGGCCTCTGTCTCCACCCACCACCCCTCCTCTCCCTGACGCCTGGCTGCTTCTCTTTAGGAGAGGGCCTTCTTGAAGTTTTCTCCCACTCATGGACCAGATAAAATGATTAGAAAACAAGCCAGAGCTGCAGCCCCTTGTCTATCCTGACCCTCAGGACGCCACACCTGTTCCTTGGACCTGGCCAGTGCAGCAGGGCCCATTTTCTGCAACTCTGCGCCCCTGATGGGCAGGGATTGGCTGACCTGCGCAGCCTGACTCGGCCGGCCAGCCCTCCCCAGGTGTACCCCTTCAGGCAGCAAGAGTGCCTGCAGCTGTGCCTGACGCCATATTCTCTGCCCCGTCAGCAGTGTCGGGGCTGGGCTGTTGGGAGGGAGTGAGGGGCCACGGCTCTGTGGGTGGCCCGGTGTGAGGGGGGCTCTGCTGGACTTTCTGCGGGTGTTGCCAGCCTGCCACCTGCTAGAGAAGAGGATGTGTCACCAATACCTGCTGTTGGAATTTCTCCCCGGGCAGAGGTGAGGAAGCAAAAAAGGAGTGGAGACCAGGACAGGAGCGGTAACTCAGGTAGGGAAATGGAAAGCTTCCAGAAGAGGGCCCGGGGCTAGGACCATCCTGGTTGGCCTGTAGGCACCAAGTCGGCCTGCGTTTTGTCGCTGGTGTGGCTCCACAGCCCTTCCTCTAGGCTTTGAAGTCCTTGCACATATTCAGGTGTTTTACCTGAGGAGGGTGGAAATAGTTCAGCAGCAGCTGGCCTGGGGTTCAGCTCACGTTTACTCAGAGACGCCTCGCACCGTCCACCAGCTTTGCAATGAGGACGCTCCTTGCAGGGGCGCTGCTGGCTGCATGAGAGAGGTTCCCCACCTCTGACCAACTTCCGAATTGTTTACCACTGGAGCAAGTGTCCTTATAGGGTTTTCATCTTTACAACCGCTGGGTTCTGTTTTTTTTTCTCCTTTTTTTTTCTTTTTTTGGTTCAAGGTAGTTTTATTCCTTTATTTGTATGTATGGATATAAGCATAGAAATAATTCATTCATATAAATACGTCTATGGGAAGGGAAGAACTTTTTGTTTTAATGTTTTTTAACTTTTGAATTTTATTTTTTTATACAGCAGGTTCTTATTAGTTATCTATTTTATACATATTAGTGTATATATGTCAAACCCAGTCTCCCAATTCATCCCACACCCCCAGCCAGTTTCCCCCCTTGGTGTCCATACGTTTGTTCTCTACATATGTGTCTCTATTTCTTCCCTGCAAACTGGTTCATCTATACCATTTTTTCTCGGTTCCACATATATGCGTTAATATATGGTATTTTTTTCTCTTCCTGAATTACTTCACTGTGTATGACAGTCTGTAGATACATACACGTCTCTAGAAATGACCCAATTTTGCTCCTTTGGATGGCTGAGTAATATTCCATTTGCATATATGTACCACAATTTCTTTATCCATTTTTCTCTTTCCTGAGATATTTATGGTGTACTGAAGTCGAGGTTCTTGTAAACAGAGCAGCCCTAAACTTTGGTGTTCCTGTGCCCTGTCGATTTTTGGTTTTCCCAAGATATACCCCCATGTGTGGAAGTGCCCTATTCTCTGTAGCTCTGTTTTCCAGATGTTTCAGGAAACACCATACACATCTGCAGAATGACCGTTGGCTATTTACATCCCACCCATCAGCCTAACAAGGCTCCCTTTTCTCCGTGGCCTGTGCTGCATTTCTGGTTTTTACACATTTTCAGGATGGCCCTTTTGATCGATGCGAAGTGAGACTTCTTTGTAGTGCTGATTTGCATTGCCCGCTTGTTTGGTTGGCCAGAAAGGGCGTAGGGGTTTTTTCCTGAATAGATTCAAGAAGAAACGCCTACGTCCTTTCTGGCCAACTGCATCATTGTCGAAATTCTGCCGCTTTTCATGTGCCTTAAAGGTGTCTCCAATCTACCTCTTGAAAACTGTTTCCTGAAATTTTGCGTTGCTTTCAAATCCTCTTCGGTGCCTTACCTGAATATATTTTTGGACGATAGTTACCATTTATAACCCTGCAGCTTTGTGAATTGCAGTGCCCCTGAGCTCCATTTTTCAGCTCGCCTCTTTGGGAGCTTGCCGCAAAACCACAGGATTGCTTCAGGCCCTATTCTGGGTCCAGGGGGCAGGCTGAGCCTTTGGTTAATTCTTCTTCCTGATTGGAAATTAGAGTGACATATGCATGTCCAAACCCTGAAATCTGGTCTCTCATTGGTCCCCCTTCTTCCCGTTCACCCTCGGGACAAATTGCAAACTACGAAACAGGAGGTTAAAGGTGCTGATTCTCCAAGTGGGGAGATTGTTAGTTAAGCGGCTGGAATGGCGAACCCGAGCCCCAGGAAATGAAAAATGAGGTGCGTTTTAGAAACCTTTCCCGATCACACGGTGTACCATCCTCTGGGTTTCTCACGCATGTTTTAGCTGTAAGAAGATTCCCTCTAACCTGGAGATGTGGGACGCATGGAATGGGTAGAACGCAGTAGTATTTTAAAGGGTCTGCATTTGCACAGCCAACCTCACCAATCCTCTCGGCCCCAAGAGTGTCCAGCCTTATGTCTCTTCCAGCTGTGGGTCTAGATGTAGTCAATCCAGGTTGCATCACAGCCCCTGAACGAATTTTGTAAGAATTTCTCTCTCTTTACCTATCTTTTTTTGGGTGTAATTTATATTTATACTGGGGTTTAGCTGATTTTCAATGCTCTGTTTATGCCACTATACACCCACTAGATTCACTTACAGAGAGATATCAATAAATACTACGTAAGGTTTTTGCTACTCAGATATATTCTTCTGGCTTGAATAGGGTGTGTTGATTCCAGTTCATTGAGCAATGAATAGGTCTTGTCTGTTACATATGTGGCTGCTGGTACGGTATCTGTGCTAATTTCAAACTCTTGTTGTATGGATCACCCCACCTCACCTTTCCTCTTGAGCAGCCATAAGTGTGTTTTCTAAACATGTGATTCTGTTCTGTTTTGTAATTCAGTTCATGTGTAGTGATTCTTACATTCTGTGTATAAGTGATATGATAAGTTTCTTTATCTGTGTGACTTATTTCTCTTAGAATCATAGTACCTAAATCACTCATTATGCTGCTCTGCCCTTATGACATTGATTTCATGGCTGAGAGATATACCATTGTACATAAGTACCACAACTTGTTTACCCATTTTTCTCTTTCGTGGCATATTTAAGGTGTACCCGAGTCGAGGTTCTTGTAAACAGAGGAGCCCTATACTTTGGGGTGCCTGTGTCCTGTCGATTTTTGTTTTTTCCAAGATATACGCCCATGATTGTAAGTGCCCTGTGCTCTGTAGCTCTGCATTTTATATTTTTTAGGAAACACCGTACACTTCTCCAGTGTGGCCGTTGGCCATTTACATCTGGCCCATCAGCGTAGCAAGGCTCCATTTTCTCCATGGCCTGTCCTGCATTTCTGGTTTTTACACTTATCAGGATGGCCCTTTTGACTGATGCGAAGTGAGACTTCTCTGTAGTGCTGATTTGCATTGCCTGCTTGTTTGGTTGGCCAAAAAGGGCGTAGGCGTTTTTTCCTGAATATATTCAGGAAAAAACGCCTACGCCCTTTTTGGCCAACTGCATCATTGTCGAAGTTCTGCCGCTTTTCATGTGCTTTAAAGGTGACTCCCATCTACCTGTTGAAAAGTGTTTCCTGCAATTCTGCCTTGCTTTCAAATCCTCTTCGTGGCCTTACCTCAATATATTTTTGGATGATGGTTATCATTAATAACCCTGAAGCTTTGTGAATTGCAGTGCCCCTGAGCTCCATTTTTCAACTCGCTTTTTTGGGAGTTGGCCGCAAAACCGCAGGATTGCTTCAGGCCCTATTTCTGGTTCTGGGAGTCAGGCTGATCCATTGGTTAATTCTTCTTCCTGATTAGAAGTTAGAGTAACATATGCCTGTTCAAATACCTAGAGCTAGTCTCTCTTTGGTTTCACCTCTTCCCCTTCGTCCTCCGGACAAATTGCCAACTGTACGAAATAGGAGGTTAAAGGTGGTGATTCTCCAAGTCGTGTACCTGTTAGTATACGGTTGGAAGGCTGGACCCGAGCACCGGGAGATGTAGAGTTGACGTGTCTTTTCCTAAGTCTTCTCGTTGAAACTGTACCATCTTCTGTGTGTCACAGGCATGTTTTAGCCGTAGGAAGAGTCCCCTGCATATAAGGGAACACCAGGGATTTTTCCAAATCAGTGTCTCCCCAAACCGTATACTGGAAAATTTTTAAGCTATGGGTACATGTTTGTTCGTTAAGGGTCTTGGGCAGTAGGCAGAGTCCGAGCAGTAAATGATTGAATTCTTCAGGGTCAGAAGCGCTCACCATCGCTCTCCTTTAGGTTACATTTTATCTGTCGTTGATTGATGAGGTAGATATAGATATGTATGCTTTTTCAGACTATTTCCCCTTATATGTTATTACAAAATATTGAGTGTAGATCGCTGTGCTGTACAGTAGTTCCTTGTTGATGATCTATTTTATACATAGCAGTGTGTATGTGTGAATCCCAAACTCTTAATTTATCCCTCCTCCTGCATTCCTCCTTTGGTAATAATAAGGTATAAGATTTTTTACTTCTCAGAAATGGGGGAGCTGAAAGAGAGGTATCATTTTCAGTGGATAAGCATTCAAAACAAGATTGACGCTTCAGCCAAGATTATTAGATGTACATCCTTGGAAAGAAATCCCTTCATTTCTTTAATGTTGACCTGAAAAATAAGACCAACCCCTCCACTGAACTGCTTATAATAAAATGATGGAAATATCAAATGGAAGTGTTAGAAACATTTTACCCGAGCCTTATACACTGCTCTATGTTAACAGTTTGGCTCACACATCTGTTCATTGAAGTTACAATGTTCTCAAATTCTGTTACTAATCCTCCAGACTGGGCCCCAACAAGGGTCCTCCTGCCCAGTGTCACTGGAGCCAAGAGAACGGGACTAAGTTTGGTTGAGAAGCAAAGGAAAACTTTATAATTTGATCAGAGAATGGAGAGGTGAGAGCCTGCGCTCCCCTGAGGGCTGTGGGCCTGGCGCTGTGTAGGGATCCCGTCAGTGTCAGCGGGAGGGAGGGGGCGGAGCTCTGGCTGTTTGTCAGGGAGTCTGCACTGGGCCAGCGAGCTGAGGTGTCGGCCCAGCCATTTTGCACTAGGAAATCAGGTGTGAAGTGCCGGGCGTGAGGCCTCTGCCTGCGGAACCCCACGAGCAAGTGAAATTAGACAAAGCACGAAGGAAAAAAAGGTTAGACTTTATTTTATTGCCCAGATTCTGTTTATCTCCCAGGAATTTTTAATGGGCTTTGCGGGTGAGAAAGCCCTCCTGTGTCTTTTTTTCATTACTCATTCTTGGGGGGCTAAGGGTTCAGACCCCTCTTCTGTAACTGCTTCGTGCTGAGTTGGGAGTCCTCATACCCGGGGGAGGGGCAGAACTTCTCCCCAGCAGCCTCCAGGTGAGTTTGATTGTCCCCAGGGCTCCTCCCTCACTGCTCATGTGCAAGAGCACCAACATTTGAAGTTTTATAGATTCTATTGACTTTTAAGGGTCCAGGAAAGACATGCCCAGAGACGCTAGGGTGGCCGGTTTTACCCCGGCCCCACGTTTGTTCGGCTACCTTAGGCTGACGGTTTCTGCCAGCCAAGACGCGCTGACTAGTAGTCTGCGCTTTCTTCAGTTAGGCCCCTGCATTACCTTAAAAACAGCACCAGGTGTCAGAGCCGTGCCTGGTCAACTCCCAGGGAGTCCAGGGTCAGTGGTGATCCAGGACCATGACGGCCGCTGACTCAACGGACTTTTGAAGTAGCCAGGGGTCCAGCTGGTTCATTGGCCGCCGTCACCGCCGTGCGTGTTGGCTTTTCTGTGGTGACACCGTGATATACACTTCCCCCGCCAAGCTTATTAGCTCCCCTCTGGGTGCAGTAAGACCTGCAAGCAGTAGTGTGCTCTTTTGGGGCACACTCTTGTTGTTTTCTGAGAGAAGCTCCAGGTTAAGTGATGGTCACACGAGTCGTCATGGCGGCCCGTTGCCCCAGGTTGTCTCACTGGAGGATGAAGCTTGAGGGCCTCCTCACTCGAGGTCAGTGTGTCCACTGGGCGATCCCTGCAGCTTCTGGGCAAGGTGGATGGTTAGGGTCACCAACTGGGGTCCTTTTCCCTTAGGAGGCAGCTGGCCTTGCAGGCTGCTGATTTATAGGTTTATAGATACCCCAGTATCCTGGCTGGATGGGGCGACGGGCCCAGCCCTTGGTTACCGTAGTTTCTCCTACCTGGAGGGCATTCTTGAGTTGTTCCATTTCAAGTGGTCCCAGTTTTTGCACTAATACTCCAAGGGCGATTCACCTTCTTCTGGGAAGGTAAAGGTCAAAGGGTTTAGCTAAATTTGGGAGGTCCAGGGCAAGGGCCTGAATTAACTGCTCTTTCAGTCCTTGAAAGGCCGCTTCCGGGTTCTATTCAAAAGAATCATCTTTTCCTTTCAATGTTTCATATAGAGGCCCAGCTATTAGACTGTAGTTAGGGATCCAGTTGCAGCACACCCCGGCCTCCCTCAGGAACCCTTACGTTGTATTCTTGTTTTAGGAAGGGTAAGGCTGCAAATGGCTTCTTCCCTTTCCTGGGATGGGCTTTTCCAACCTTCTGTGAGAATGAAGGCCAGGCAAGTCACCTTAGTCTGTGATATTTGAGCCTTTTTCTTGGACACTTCTTATCCTTTATTTCCTGGTTAGTTCAGAGACCTCCTTAGTAGGGCTGGCGATCAGAATGTCGTCTGCATATTGAAGGAGGGTTCACTTCTCCAGAGGCAGATCTTTTAGGTCTTTAGCTAAAGTTTCCGCAAAGGTGGTGGGGGAATTTTTGAACCCTTGTGGTAGGACGGCCCAGCAGTATTCTTTTTGTTGTATGTTGAGTCCTGCCAGTGAAAAGCTAAACTTTCTTGTGCCTCTGGGACTAATGGAATACAGAAGATGTCATCTTTTAAGTCTAATACGGAATACCAGGTGCTGGTGGAGAGTAGAATGACGAACAGTGTGTAGGAATTAGGAACTACTGGATGTATATCCTCGGTGGCTTCACTGACTGTCCTGACGCCCTTTACCAGGTACCCAGCAGCCCACGGGGCTCTCGTGGTCATACCCCCCCCAGATATGGAGCTCACCTGTACAAGTACCCAGCAACCCACAGGTCTCTCGTGGTCATGCCCCTCCCAGGATATGGAGCTCACCTGGGCTGGCACCCAGCAGCCCACGGGGCTCTCATGGGCAGGGCCCTCCCAGTATACGGAGCTCACATGGGCAGGTACCCCGGCATCCTGGGCCCATAGGAACCGTGCATGTAGCCCTCATCGCAGAGCACTCCCAGCTCACCTGTTGGTCAGAGCCGACCCGGAGCACCTCAGAGCAGGACTTGAACTAAGAAACAGCAGCTCCAACTGGTCTGTGACACTGGGCTTCACTCTGTGCAGCCTCACTCCGCCTGGACTTCCAGAGGCTTCCACTGCAGCCGGGGCACCAGGCCTCTGTCTCCACCCACCACCCCTCCTCTCCCTGACTCCTGGCTTCTTCTCTTTAGGAGAGGGCCTTCTTGAAGTTGTCTCCCACTCATGGACCAGATGAAATGATTAGAAAGCAAGCCAGGGCTGCAGCCCCTTTTCTATCCTGACCCTCAGGACACCACACCTGTTTCTTGGACCTGGCCAGTGCAGCAGGGCCCATTTTCTGCAACTCTGCATCTCTGATGGGCAGGGATTGGCTGACCTGCGCAGCCTGACTCGGCTGGCTAGCCCTCCCCAGGTGTACCCCTGCAGGCAGCAAGAGTGCCTGCAGCTTTGCCTGATGCCATATTCCCTGCCCCGTCAGTAGTCTCAGGGCTGGGCTGGTGGGAAGGAGTGAGGGGCCTCGGCTCTGTGGGTGGGCTGGTGTGAGGGGGGCTCTGCTGGACTTTCTGCGGGTGTTGCCAGCCTGCCACCTGCTGAAGAAGAGGATGTGTCACCAATACCTGCTATTGGAATTTCTCCCCGGGCAGAGGTGAGGAAGCAAAAAAGGAGTGGAGACCAGGACAGGAGCGGTAACTCAGGTAGGGAAATGGAAAGCTTCCAGAAGAGGGCCCGGGGTAGGACCATCCTGGCTGGCCTGTAGGCCCCAAGTCGGCCTGCGTGCTGTCGCTGGTGTGGCTCCACAGCCCTTCCTCTAGGCTTTGAAGTCCTTGCACATATTCAGGTGTTTTACCTGAGGAGGGTGGAAATAGTTCAGCAGCAGCTGGCCTGGGGTTCAGCTCACGTTTACTCAGAGACGCCTCGAAACCGTCCACCAGCTTTGCAATGAGGACGCTCCTTGCAGGGGCGCTGCTGGCTGCATGGGAGAGGTTCCCCACCTCTGACCAACTTCAGAATTGTTTACCGCTGGAGCATGTGTCCTGATAGGGTTTTCATCTTTATAACTGCTGGGTTCTGGTTTTTTTTCTCCTTTTTTTTTTCTTTTTTTTGTTCAAGGTAGTTTAATTCCTTTATTTTTTATGTATAGATATAAGCATAGAAATAATTCATTCATATAAATACGTCTATGGGAAGGGAAGAACTTTTTCTTTCTGTTTTATAACTTTTGAACTTTATTTTATTTTTTTATAGAGCAGGTTCTTATTAGTTATCTATTTTATACATATTAGTGTATATATGTCAATCCCAGTCTCCCAATTCATCCCACACCCCCAGCCACTTTCCCCCCTTGGTGTCCATACATTTGTTCTCTACGTATGTGTCTGTATTTCTGCCCTGGAAAGTGGTTCATCTATACCATTTTTTCTCGGTTCCACATACATGCGTTAATATACGATATTTGTTTTTCTCTTCCTGAATTACTTCACTCTGTATAACAGTCTCTAGGTACATACACGTCCCTAGAAATGACCCAATTTTGCTCCTTTTGATGGCTGAGTAATATTCCATTTGTATATATGTACCACATCTTCTTTATCCATTCATCTGTCGATGGGCATTTAGGTTGCTTCCATGACCTGGCTCCTGTGAATAGTGCTGCAGTGAATATTGTGGTCCATGTGTCTTTCTGAATTATGGTGTTCTTTGGTTATATGTGGGATTGCTGGGTCATATCGTAATTCTATTTTTAGTTTTTTAAGGACCTTCCATACTGTTCCCCATAGTGACTGTATCAATTTACATTCCCACCAACAGTGCAAGAGGGTTCACTTTTCTCCACACCCTCTCCAGCACTTGTTGTTTGTACATTTTCTGATGATGCCCATTCTAACTGGTGTGAGGTGATACCTCATTGTAGTTTTGATTTGCATTTCTCTAATAATTAGTGATGTTGAGCAGCTTTTCATGTGCTTCTTCGCCATCTGTATGTCTTCTTTGGACAAATGTCTGTTAAGGTTTTCTGCCCATTTTTGTATGGGGTTTTTCATTTTTTAATATTGAGATGCATGAGCTGTTTATATATTTTGGATATTAATCCTTTGTCCATTGATACATTTGCAAATATTTTCTCCCGTTCTGAGGGTTGCCTTTTCGTCTTATTAAACTTTTCCTTTGCTGTGCAAAAGCTTTGACGTTTCATTAGGTCCCATTTGTTTATTTTTGTTTTTATTTCCATTACTCTATGAGGTGGATCAAAAAAGATCTTGCTGTGATTTATGTCAAAGATTGTTCTTCCTATGTTTTCCTCTAACAGTTTTATAGACTCCAGTGTTACATTTAGGTCTCTAATCCATTTTGAGTTTATTTTTGTGTATGGTATTAGGGAGTGTTCTAATTTCATCCTTTAACATGCAGCTGTCCAGTTTTACCAGCACCACTTATTGGAGAGACTGTCATTTCTCCATTGTATATCCTTGCCTCTTTTGTCATAGATTAGCTGACCATAGGTGCATGGGTTTATATCTGGGCTTTCTATCTTGTTCCATTGATCTTCTGTTTTTCTGCCAGTACCATATTGTCTTGATTACTATAGCTTTGTAGTATACTCTGAAGTCAGGGAGTCTGATTCCTCCAGCTCAGCTTTTTTCCCCCAAGACTGCTTTGGCTATTCAGGGTCTTTTGTGTCTCCGTACAAATTTTAAGATTTTTTGTTCTAGTTCTGTAAAAAATGCCATTGTTAATTTGATACGGATTACACTGAATCTGTAGATTGCTTTGGGTAATACAGTCATTTTCACAATATTTATTCTTCCAATCCAAGAACATGGTGTATCTCTCCACCTGTTGGTATCATTTTTAATTTCTTTCATCAGTGTCTTATAGTTTTCTGCATACAGGTCTTTTGTCTCCCTAGGTAGGTTTATTTAAGGTATTTTATTCTTTTTGTTGCAGTGGTAAATGGGAGAGTTTCCTTAATTTCTCTTTCAGATTTTTCATCATTAGTATATAGGAATGCAATAGATTTCTGTGCATTAATTTTGTATCCTGCAACTTTACCAAATTCATTGATTACCTCTAGTAGTTTTCTGGTAGCATCTTTAGGATTCTCTATGTATAGTATCAGTTATCTGCAAACAGTGATAGTTTTACTTCTTCTTTTCCAGTTTGTATTCCTTTTATTTCTTTTTATTCTCTGATTGCTTCGGCTAGAACTTCCAAAACTATCTTGAATATAGAGGTAAGAGTGGACATCCTTGTCTTGTTCCTGACCTTAGAGGAAAGGCTTTCAGTTTCTCACCATTGAGAATGTTGTTTGCTGTGGGTTTGTCGTATATGGCCTTTATGATGTTGAGGTAGGTTCCCTCTGTGCTCACTTTCTGGAGAGTTTTTATCATAAATGGGTGTTGAATTTTTTCAAAAGCTTTTTCTGCATCTATTGATATGATCATATGGGTTTTATTCTTCAATTTGTTAATATGGTGTATCACATTGTTTGATTTGTGTATATTGAGGAATCCTTGCATCCCTGGGATAAATATCACTTGATCATGGTGAATGATCCTTTTAATGTGTTGTTGGATTCTGTTTGCTAGTATTTTGTTGAGAATTTTTGCATCTATATTCATCAGTGATATTGGTCTGTAATTTTCTTTTTATGTTTTTCTGGTTTTGGTATCAGGGTGATTGTGGCCTCTTAGAATGAGTTTGGGAGTGTTCCTTCCTCTGCAATTTTTTGGAAGAGTTTGAGAAGGATGGGTGTTAGCTCTTCTCTAAATGTTTGATAGAATTCACCTGTGAAGCTCTCTGGTCCTGGACTCTTGTTTGTTGGAAGATTTTTAATCACAGTTTCCATTTCATTACTTGTGATTGTTCTGTTCATATTTTCTATTTCTTTCTGGTTCACTCTTGGAAGGTTATACCTTTCTAGGAATTTGTCCATTTCTTCCAGGTTGTCCATTTCATTGGCATAGAGTTGCTTGTAGTAGTCTCTTAGGATGCTTTGTATTTTTGCAGTGCCTGTTGTAACCTCTCCTTTTTCATTTTTAACTTTATTGATTTGTATCCTCCCTCTCTTTTCCTTGATGAGTCTGAGTAATGGTTTATCAATATTGTTTATCTTCTCAAAGAAGCAGCTTTTAGTTTTATTGACCTTTGCTATTGTTTTCTTTGTTTGTATTTCATTTATTTTTGCTCTGATTTTCATGATTTCTTTCCTTTTGCTAACTCTGGGGGTTTTTGGTTCTTTTTTCTCTAGTTCCTTTAGGTGTTAGGTTAGATTGTTTATTTGAGATTTTAATTTTTTCTTGAGGTAGGCTTGTATACCTATACCCTTCCCTCTTAGAACTGCTTTTGCTGCACCCCATAGGTTTTGGATCATTGTGTTTTCATTGTCATTTGTCTCTAGTTATTTTTTGATTTCCTCTTTGATTTCTTCAGTGACCTCTTGGTTATTTAGCAACGTATTGTTTAGCCTCCATGTGTTTGTGTTTTTTACATTTTTTTCCCTGTAATTAATTTCTAATCTCTTAGCATTGTGGTCAGAAAAGATGCTTGATATGATGTCAACTTTCTTAAATTTACTGAGGCTTGATTTTTGAGCCAAGATGTGGTCTATACTGTAGAATGTTCCATGTGCACTTGAGAAGAAATGTAATCTGCTGTTTTTGGATGGAATGTCCTATAAATATCAATTAACTCTATCTGGTCTATTGTGTCTTTTAAAGCTTCTGTTGCCTTATTTATTTTTCATTTTGAATGATCCATCCATTGGTGTAAGTGAGTTGTTAAATTCCCCCTCTTATTGTGTTATTGTCAATTTCTTCATTTATTGATGTTAGCAGTTGCCTTATGTATTGAGGGGCTCCTATGTTGGGTGCATATATATTTATAATTGTTATATCTTCTTCTTGGATTGATCCCTTGATCATTATTTAGTGTCCTTCCTTGTCTATTGTAACATTCTTTATTTTAAAGTCTATTTAAATCTATTAAAATCTATCTATTTAAATCTAAGTCTATTTTTTTTTAATTATTTATTTTTGGCTGCGTTGGGTCTTCATTGGTGCACGCGGGCCTTCCCTAGTTGTGGAGAGTGTGGGCTACTCTTCGTTGTGGTGTGCGTGCTTATTGCGGTGGCTTCTCGTTGCGGAGCACGGGCTCTAGGCTCACTGGCTTCAGCAGTTGGGGCACGTGGGCTCAGTAGTTGTGGCACACGGGCTTAGTTGCTCCGCATCATGTGGAATCTTCTTGGACCAGGGCTCGAACCTGTGTGTCCTGTATTGGCAGGCAGATTCTTAACCACTGCGCCACCAGGGGTTAAAATCTGATGAGTATTGCTACACCAGCTTTCTTTTGATTTCCATTTGCATAGAATATCTTTTTCCATCCCCTCACTTTCCGTCTGTATGTGTCCCTTCGTCTGAAGTGTCTCTTATAGATAGCATATATATGGGTCTTGTTTTTGTATCCATTCAGCAAGCCTGTATCTTTTGGTTGGAGCATGTAATCATTCACGTTTAAGGTAATATCAATATGTATGTTCCTATTACCATTTTCTTAATTGTTATGGGTTTGTTTTTTTATGTCCTTTTCCTCTCTTGTGCTTCCCACTTAGAGAAGTTCTTTTAGCATTTGTTGTAGAGCTGATTTGGTGGTGCTGAACACTCTTAGCTTTTGCTTGTCTGTAAAGCTTTTGATTTCTCCGTTGAATCTGAATGAGATCCTTGCCGGGTAGAGTACTCTTGGTGTAGTTACTTCCCTTTCGTCACTTTAAATATATCGTGCCAGTCCCTTCTGGCCTGTAGAGTTTCTGCTGAGAAACCAGCTGTTCCCTTGTCTTTTACTTGTCGTTTTTCCCTTGTTGCTTTCAATAATTTTTCATTGTCTTTATTTTTTGTCAATTTGATTACTATGTGTCTCGGCGTGTTTCTCCTTGGGTTTATCCTGTATCACTGCACTTCCTGGACTTGGGTGGCTATTTCCTTTCCCATTTAGAGAACTTTTCGACTGTAATCTCTTCAAATGTTTTCTCTGGTCCTTTCTCTCTCTCTTCTCCTGGGACCCCTATAATGCAAATGTTATTGTGTTTAATGTTGTCCCAGAGGTCTCTTAGGCTGTCTTCATTTCTTTTAATTCTGTTTTCTTTTTTCTGTTCCGTGGGAGTGAATTCCACCATTCTGTCTCCAGGTCACTTATCCGTTCTTCTGCCTCAGTTATTCTGCTATTGATTCCATCTAGTGTATATTTCATTTCAGTTATTGTATTTTTCATTCCTGTTTGTTTGTTGTTTAAATCTTCTAGGTGTTTCTTTTTTAATTCTTCGAGGTGTTTGTTAAGCATTTCTTGTATCTTCTCGATCTTTGCCCTCATTCTTTTTCCAAGGCCCTGGATCATTGTCAGTATCGTTGTTCTGAATTCTGAAAGGTTTCCCTCATTTGAACTTTTTGGTTGACTTTCGACCTCTGGATTTTTTTTGAGGCAGATGTCATTTAGGGGTCTGCAATTATTGTTAATATTAAGCATTAGCACTGGGTTTAAAGCTGGTGTTGTGGGAAATGGCCACAAGGTGGCAGCGTTTCTCCATTCCCAAATCTGGTTACTACAGCAGTAGATCTTTCCTGGAAGTCATGTTGTAGGTTGTAAATTAGAATGGAATGTGTCAGGAAAAACCCCCATAAGCTTATGTCTCAGTACTTCTTGTTCGTTGTTTTAATGTATTTTTTCTAATCAGGGTAATGATTAGAATATTATTTGTTCTAATTTTACACAGTCTGGTTTATTTGTATATTATATATATCTTCATGTAAAAATCCTCTTCTAATGTAAATTAGTACAGAGTGTTCAGTAGCCTTGCCTTGGTATATGGTCGGTTTTTTTGATACATGTATTTAATATGTATTGGTATAGGTATGGTAAGCCTAATCTCAATTTATCCATTCCTCCCACCTTTCCTTTTAGATAACTGGAGTTTTATTTCTAAGTCTGTGAGTGTCTTCTCTGTGGAAATAAGTTCATTTGTGTCAGTTGTTAGATAAGACCTATAAGTGATATGATAAGATACGTGTCTTTTGCTTTCCGACTTACCTCATGTTCTGGGATTATCTCTAGGCCCATGTATGGTGCTGCAAAGAGCAGTGTTTCACTGTTTTCAGTGCTTAATATTGAATTGTGTACATGGATCACTTGTTGTGCATTCATCTGTTGAGGGACATTTTGGTTGCTTCCATTTCTTGGCTTTTGTGAATATGGCTGCAGTGCAGCTTTGCCAGCCTGTGTCTTGTCAATTCTTGTCTTCTCAGATGATAGGCCAGCAGTGGGCCTGATGGATGGAATGGTAGTTCAGTTTTTACTTTGAAACGCAGCTCCTTTCTATTCTCATTTTGGCTCTTACCACTTTACATCTCACCAGCAGCTAGAAGGTAAACAGTTCTCTAAAACCTCTTCAGCATATTTTTTATAGACTTTTTGCTGATGTTCATTCAACTGGTGTGTGTTGAAACCTTTTTCTAGATTAGATTTTCGTGAGTCTGATAATTCCTGATATTGAGCTTTTAGCTATTTTCCTTTTTTTTTTGCTTTTTTTTTTTTTTGCGGTACGTGGGCCTCTCACCGCTGTGGCCTCTCTTGTTGCAGAGCACAGGCTCTGGACATGCAGCCTCAGTGGCCATGGCTCGTGGGCCCAGCCACTCCATGGCATGTGGGATCCTCCCAGACCGGGGCACTAACCCATGTCCCCTGCATCGGCATGAGGACTCTCAACCATAGTGCCACCAGGGAAGCCCCATTTTCCATTTTTTAATTTAAAAATAGTGAGTAAAACTTAATTTTTCATATGATTTTCTTGAAAATTTTGCACTGTTTTCAATTTTTTTGGCCATTCCCTCCCTCAGGACATTTTTTGAAGGCAAGTGTCCTTTTCAGCTCTGTGTCCTTACGAATATTAAGTAACCCTTAGCTGTGGGTTTAAAGCCGCTCTTGCGGGAAACGGCCACAACGTGGCAGCATTTCTACATTTACAACTCTGGGCACATGGGTAACAGAGCCTTCCTGGAAATCGTGTTAGTAGGCTGCAAATTAGAATGGAATGTGCCGAGTCAAACCCCAACAGCTTATATCTGCTTGCTTCTTGTTTGTTTTTTTAATTTAATTTTTACTTTTTATCAGAGCAAATTTGATAAAATGTTGTGTTATTTCTGGGTGTACAGAATCTGGTTCATTATATCTATGTATCTATTCATCTTTGGATCCTTTCCCATGTAGGTTATTACAGAGTGTTGAGTAGACCTCTCTTGCTATTCCATAGGTCTTTGGTGATTATATGTTTCATATGTATTAGTATACGTCTGTCAACCACCATATCCTAATTTATCCATTCCTCACACCTTTCTATTTGGTTAAAGTTAATTTTGTTTTCTTAATCTACGAGTATCCTTCTCTAGGACATAAGTTCATGGGTATCAATTTTTAGGTAACACCTATAAGTGATATCGTAGGATATCTTTCTTTCAGTTTCTTTCTTCCATCAAGTTGTGTGATTATTTCTAGGTCCTTCTATGGTGGTGCAAACAGCACTATGTCATGCTTTAACATGGCTAATAGTCCATTGTGCACATGGACCAGTTCTTCTTGGTGCATTCATTTCTTGATGCACGTTTTGGCTGTTTCCAAGTCTTGGCTGTGGTAACTATTACTGCAATGTAGGATTGTCGGCCTGTGTCTTTTTGATTCAGGTCTTCTCAGGTGATAGGCCCAGAGGTGGGCCTACCAGATAATATGGCAGCTCAATTTTTAGCTGGAAACGCACGGTCATTCTGTTCTCACTACTGGCTGTTACCCGTTTACATCCCACCAGAAGCTAGAGGGTCCAAGTTCTCTAAAACCCCTTCAGCATGTATTGTTAGAGGACTGTTGTGCTGATGATCATTCTGAGAGTTGTGAGGTGAACATTTCTATAGATTGGATTTGCATGTTTTTATTAATTTCTGATGTTGAGAATTTTTCCATGCCCTTGTTTTGGTTAAAAAAAAGAGAAACAAAAGAAAAAATGTGTGGAAAATATGCCTCTTGAAATTGGCTTCTTGAAAGTTTGTCCTATTTTAAATTTTTTGGTCGCTTTTCGACCCCAGAATTATTTTTGAGTGCAGGTGTCATTTCCAGGGCTGCAGTTGAGGTGAATTTTAACTGACCATTACCACTGGGATTAAAACTGTTGTTGAAGGAAGGTCAAAATGCTGCAGGATTTCTCCATTCTCTGATCTGGTTACTAGGTCAACAAAGCCTTTCAGGAAGCCTTGTTTCTAGATTGTAAATTAGAATAGAATGAGCCAGGAAGAACTCCCATAATTTTATGCCTCATTACTTCTTGTTTGTTTCTTTAATTTAATTTTTATTTTTTATCACAATAAATCTGTTTATAATTTTTTTTTGTTCTAGCTGTGCAAGATGTGTTTCTTTTACACCTATACATATATGTATTCATCTTGGGATCCATTTGCCATGTAGGTTATGACAGAGTGTTGAGTAGTCTTCTCTTGTAATTCCGTAGGCCTTTGGTGATTATATATTTCACATGTGGTTGTGTATCTCTGTTAACCCCAATATCTTCATATATCCAATCTTCACCACTTTCCAGTTGGTTAACCATAAGTCTGTTTAATCTGTGATTGCCTTTCTCTGTTGAAATATCTTCATTGGTATCAATTTTTACATAACACGTATAATTGATATCATAAGATATGTGTCTTTTGCTTTCTGACTTACTTCAAGTTGTGTGATTACCTCCAGAGTCATCTATGGTTCTGCAAACTGCATTGTTTCATTTTTTTTTCCGTGGCTAGTTTTCCATCTCTACACGTACCAATTCTTCTTTGTCCATTCGTCTCTTGATGGACTTGTTGGTTGTTTCCATGTCTTGGCTATTGTAATACTGATGCAGTGCAGTTTTGCCTCCCTGTGTATTTCTATTTCTGTCTTCCTAGGTTACAGGCCAAGGAGTGGGCCTGCGGGATCGTATGGTATCTCAATGTTTACCTTTAAAGGCAGCTCCATTCTGTTTTCATTAGTGACACCAGTTTAGGAGCCACTTAAAGTTGAGGGTATGCATTTCTTCACAACCTCTTCAGCATTTATTGTTTGTATTTTTTTGCTGATGGTCAATCTGACCGGTGTGAGCTGATACCTTTTTGTGGCTGGATTTGAATATGTCTTATAATTCCTTATATTGAGCTTATAGCCGTGTACTTTTTTTGTTTGTTTTTCAAAGAGTGAGTACAGCTTACCTATTAAAATGGTTTCTTGGAGTATGTGCCATATTTTGAATGTTTTTCAACATTACCTCCCTCAACACATTTTGTTGGCAGGCGTCATTTCTAGCCCTGAAGTCCTTGTGAATAAGAAGTGTCCTTTAGCACAGATTTTAAAACTGCTGTTGTGGCAGTCGGTCACAGGGATGTAGCATTTCTACTTTCCCCACTCTGGTTACTAGGAAAACAGTACCTCCCTGGAAGTAGTGTTCTTTGGTTGTAAATTAGAGTGGATTGTGCAGATACTCCCCCAAAGCTTATGTCTCCTTACTTATGTTTGTTTTTTATATTTAATTTATTTTTTTTATCGGAGTAATATTCCTTTGTGTACATGGACCACTTGCTCTCTTAGGATTAATCTGTTGATGGACAATTTGGTTGTTCCAAATATTGTCTACGGGAAATAGTGCTGCAGAGCAGGAATGTCAGCCTGTGTCTTTTTGATTCTTGGCTTGTCAGGTGATAGGGGCAGTATTGGTCCTACCAGATCATATGGTAGCTCAATTTTTACCTTTAAACACACCTCCTTTCTATTCTTACTACTGGCTGTTACCATTTGACATCAGACCAGAAGCTAGAGGGTACAGAGTTCTCTAAAACCGCTTCAGCATTTATTGTTTAGAGATTTTTTGCTTATGATCATTCTGAGTGTTGTCAGGTAACAGTTTTTGTAGATTGCATTTGCAAGTCTTTATTCCTGATGTTGAGCTTTTTCCATGACCTTTTTTATTAAACAAAAAGAAAGGAAGAAAAGAAAAAATGTAAGCGAGATACGCCTCTTATAATTGTCTTCTTTAAAGATTGCCCACTTTTGCTTTTTTTCATTGATATCCGAACCCCGGATTTTTCTTGAGGGCAGGTGTCATTTACGGAGCAGGAATTCTTGTAAATATTAAGTGACCCTTAGCACTGTGTTTAAAGCTGCTATTGCAGTAAATGGTCACAAGTCTGCGGCATTTCTCCATTCCCACATCTGGTTACTCGGGTAAAAGAGCCTTCCTGGGTGTAATGTTCCAACTTGTAAATTAGAATGGAATGTGGCAGGAAAAACCCCCATAAGATTATATCTCATTACTTCTTGGTTTTCTTAATTTAATTTTTATTTGTTATCACAGCAAATTTGATTACAAAGTTTTGTTCTCGGTGTGTAAGATATGGTTCTTTTACACATATACATATATCTTTTCATCTTTGGATCTATTTCCCACGTGGGTTATGACACACTATTGAGTCGTCTTCTCTTGGTATTCCGTAGGTCTTTGGTGCTTATATATTTCACATGTGTTGGTATATCTCTGTTTACCCCAATATCCTAATTTATCCCATCCTCACACCTTTGCCTTTGGTTAACCATACGTTTGTTGACCAAACCTTTGATAGCCTTTCTCTGTGAAAAGTCTTCATTGGTATCCATTTTGAGGTAACACCATTAAGTGATATCATAGGACATGTGTCCTTCACTTTCTGACTTACTTCAAGTTGTGATTACCTCTGGACACATGTATGGTGCTGCAAACGGCATTGTTCCATGTTTTTCCTCGGCTAATATTCCACCTGAACATGTACCAGTTCTTCTTTTCCATTCATCTGTTGATGGACTTTTTGGTAGCTTCCCTGTCTGGGCTATTGTGAAAGTGCTGCAGTGCAGTTTTGCCTGCCTTTGCCTTTCTGATTCTGTCCTCTTAGGTCATAGTCCCAGGAGCGGGCCTGCTGAATCGCATGGTAGCTCAATGTGTACCTTTTAAAAGCACCTCCATTCTGTATTCATTAGTGGCTCTTACCAGTTTAGTCCCTCTTAGAGCTGAGGGTAGGCATTTCTCCACAGCCCCTTCAGCATTTATTGTTTGCAGAAGTTTTGCTGATGATCATTCTCATGGGTGAGAGCTGATACATTTTTGTAGATTGGATTTGCATGTCTTTAATAATTCCTAACGATGAGCATTTTTCCACGCCTTTTTGTTGTTGTTTAAAAAAGCAAGTGCGAGTAAAATATACCTGTTGAAATTGTCTTCTTAAAACCTTGCCCTCATTTGAATTGTTTGGTCGATTTTCGACCCGAGGATTTTTATTGAGGGCGCCTGTCACTTACAGGCTTGCAGTTCTTGTTAATATTTTGTTAATAATGAGCACTGGGTTGAAAGCTGCTGTTGTGGGAAACGGCCACACGGCGGCAGCGTTTCTCCATTCCCAAGTCTGGTTACTAGGGCAGCAGAGCCATCCTGGAAGCCGTGTTCCTGGGCTGTCAATTAGAATGGAATGTGCAGGAAAACCCCCATAAGTTTATATCTCAGTACATCTTCTTCGTTGTTTGAATTTAATTATTTTAATCAGGGTAATGATTAGAATACTGTTCATTCTAGGTGTACACCATCTGGTTCATTTGTACATTATATATATCTATTCATGTACAGATACCCTTCCCATGTAAATTAGTACAGTGTTCTGTAGACCTCCCTTGGTATACGGTCGGTCTCTTTGATATATGGATTTAGTATGTATTGGTATACGTATGGTAAGCCTAATCTTAATTTATCCATTTCTCCCACCTTTCCTTTTAGATAACCATAGATTGTTTTCTACGTCTGTGAGTGTCTTTCTCTGTGGAAATAAGTTGATTTGAATCAGTTGTTAGGTAACACCTATAAATGATATCATAAGACATCTGTCTTTTGCTTTCCGACTAACCTTATGTTCTGTGATTATCTCTAGGATCATCTATGGTGCTGCAAAGAGCAGTGTTTCATTGTTTTCCACGGCTAATATTCCATTGTGTACATGGACCATCTCTTCATCGTCCATTCATCTGTTGATGGACGTTTTGGTTGCTTCCATGTCTTGGCTTTTGTGAATATTGCCGCAGTGCCCCTTTGCCAGCCTGTGTCTTCTCGACCCTGGTCTTCTCAGGTGAAAGGCCCAGCCGTGGGCCTGCTGGATTGAATGGTACCTCAGTTTTTACTTTGAAACGCAGGTCCTTTCTGCTCGCATTATTGGCTCTTACCACTTGACATCTCACCAGCAGCTAGAGGGTACACAGTTCTCTAAAACCTCTTCAGCATTTATTGTTTGTAGACTTTTTGCTGATGGTCATTCGACTGGTGTGTGTTGAAACCTTTTTGTAGATTAGATTTGCATGAGTCTAATAATTCCTCATGTTGACCTTTTATCCATTTTTCCTTTTCCTTTTAAAGAGTGTTTAAAACTCACCTCTCATACGATCTTCTTGAAAAATTTGCTCTCGTTTGAGTTTTTTGGCCACTCCATACCTCAGAACGTATTTTTGAGGGCAGGTGTCCTTTAGAGCCCTGAGTCCTTGTGAATATTAAGTGACCATTAGCTGTGGTTTAAAGCCGCCCTTGCGGGAAACGGCCACAAGGCGGCAACATTTCTACATTTACAACTCAGGGCACTTGGGCAACAGAGCCTTTCTGGAAATCGTGTTAGGAGGCTGTACATTAGAGTGGAATGTGCCAAGGCAAACCCCCAATGGCTTATATCTCCTTACTTCTTCTCCTTACTTCTTCTGTGTTTTTCAATATTTAAAAATGTTGTATATCTACTAGAATTGTACAGGATCTGGCTCATTATATCCATGTATCTATCTATTCATCTTTGGATCCTTTCCCATGTACGTTATTACAGAGTGTTGAATAGACCTCTCTTGGTATTCCATAGGTCTTTGGTGATTATATGTTTCATACGTATTTGTATAGGTCTGTCACCCCTATATCCTAATTTATCCATTCCTCACACCTTTCCATTTGGTTAAACGAATCCATTTTGGATTGGTAATCCATGAGTAGCCTTTCCTTGGAAATAAATCCATGGGTATCATTTTTTAGGTAACACCTATAAGTGATATCATGAGATATCTTTCGGTCTCTGTTACTTCAAGTTGTGTGATTATATCTGGGTCCTGCTATGGTGGTGCAAAGAGCACTGTTTCATGCTTTTCTGTGGCTAATATTCCATTGAGTAGATGGACCAGTTCTTCTTGGTGCATTGCTTGGGTGATGGACATTTTGGTTGCTTCCAAGTGTTGGCTGTGGTAAATATTACTGCAGTAATATTTGCCAGCCTATGTCTTTTGATTCTGGTCTTCACAGGTGATAGGCCCAGAGGTTGACCTACCAGATCATATGGAAGCTCTATTTTTACCTGAAATGCACATCCATTCTGTTCTCACTGCTGGCTGTTACCCGTTTACATCCCACCAGCAGCTAGAGGGTCCACCGTTCTCTAAAACCCCTTTGCATGTATTGTTTGTGGACTGTTTTGCTGATGATCATTCTGACTGTTGTGAGGTGAACGTTTTGATATTTTGGATTTGCATGTCTTTATTAATTTCTGATGTAGAGCAATTTTCCATGCCCTTTTTTTGATTAAGAAAAAAAAAGAGAGAACAGGAAAAACGTGAGTTAAATATACCTTTTGAAAGTGTCTTCTTGAAAGGTTGCCCTCGTTTAAATTTTTTGGTCATTTGTGGACCCCAGAATTTTTTTTCAGGGCAGGAGTCCTTTACAGGCATGCAATTAAGGAGAATTTAAACTGACCATTATCACTGGGTTTAAAACTGTTGTGGCAGGAAGGCCAAAATGCTGCAGTATTTCTCCGTTCTGCAACCTGGTTACTAGGTCAGCAGAGCCTTCCTGGAAGCCGTGTTCCAAGGTTGTAAGTGCGAATGGAATGAGCCAGGAAGAAGCCCCATAATTTTATGCCTCATTACTTATTGTTTGTTTCTTTAATTTAATTTTTATTTTTTATCACAGCAAATTTGATTGTAATGGTTTTTTCGTTTTAGGTGTGCAAGATGTGTTTGTTTTACACCTGTACATATATCTGTTCATCTTGGGATCCATTTGCTATGTAGGTTATGACTGACTGTTGTCAGGTAAAAGTTTTTGTAGATTGGATTTGCATGTCTTTATTAATTCCTGATGTTGAGCTTTTTCCATGGTCTTTATTGTTAAACCAAAGAAAGAAAGAAAGCAAAGAAAGAAAGAAAGAAAGAAAGAAAAAACATTGTAAGTTAAACAGCCCTCTTCACATTGTCTTCTTGCAAGTTTGCCCTCTTTTGAACTTTTTCATCGATATTTGAACCCAGGATTGTGTTTTTTTCTTTGAGTTCAGGCGTCATTTACTGTGCTGCAATTCTTGTGAATATTAGGTGAGCCTTGGCTGTGTGCTTTAAGCTGCTTTTGCAGGAAACGGTCACAAGGCTGTGGTATTTCTCCATTCCCACATCTGGTTACTAGGGCAAAAGAGCCTTCCTGGGTGTAATGTTCCAACTTGTAAATTAGAATGGAATGTGGCAGGAAAAACCCCCATATGTTTATGTGTCATTACTTCTTGTTTTATTAATTTAATTTTTACTTGTTATCACAGCAAATTTGATTGCAATGTTTTGTTTGATCTAGGTGTGCAAGATATGGTTCTTTCAAGATATGGTTCTTTCACACATATTCATATATCTATTCATCTTCGGATCCATTTCCCATGTGGGTTATGACACAATGTTGAGTAGTCTTCTCTTGGTATTCCATAGGTCTTTGGTGCTTATATATTTCACATGTGTTGGTATATCTCTGTTTACCCCAATATCCTAATTTATCCAATCCTCACAACATTGCATTTGGTTAACCATGTGTTTGTTGACTGAATCTTTGATTGCCTTCCTCTGTGGAAAAATCTTCATTGGTATCCATTTTTAGGTAACACCAATAAGTGATATCATAGGATATGTGTCCTTCGCTTTCTGACTTACTTCAAGTTGTGATTACCTCTGGACACATGTATGGTGCTGCAAACGGCATTGTTCCATGTTTTTCCTCGGCTAATATTCCACCTGAACATGTACCAGTTCTTCTTTTCCATTCATCTGTTGATGGACTTTTCGGTAGCTTCCCTGTCTTGGCTATTGTAAAAGTGCTGCAGTGCAGTTTTGCCTGCCTGTGTCTTTCTGATTCTGTCCTCTTAGGTCATAGTCCCAGGAGCGGGCCTGCTGAATCGCATGGTAGCTCAATGTGTACCTTTTAAAAGCACCTCCATTCTGTATTCATTCGTGGCTCTTACCAGTTTAGTCCCTCTTAGAGCTGAGGGTAGGCATTTCTCCACAGCCCCTTCAGCATTTATTGTTTGCAGACGTTTTGCTGATGGTTATTCTCACGGGTGAGAGCTGATACATTTTTGTAGATTGGATTTGCATGTCTTTAATAATTCCTAACGATGAGCATTTTTCCACGCCTTTTTGTTGTTGTTTAAAAAAACAAGTGCGAGTAAAATATACCTGCTGAAATTGTCTTCTTAAAACCTTGCCCTCTTTTGAATTGTTTGGTCGATTTTCGACCCCAGGATTTTTATTG
Organism: Tursiops truncatus; assembly: GCF_011762595.2. Taxonomy (NCBI): domain Eukaryota; kingdom Metazoa; phylum Chordata; class Mammalia; order Artiodactyla; family Delphinidae; genus Tursiops; species Tursiops truncatus. The sequence goes on along the minus strand of NC_047035.1, from coordinate 88,271,104 downwards.
AGGGCGCCTGTCACTTACAGGCTTGCAATTCTTGTTAATATTTTGTTAAGAATTAGCGCTGGGTTGAAAGCTGCTGTTGTGGGAAACGGCCACACGGCGGCAGCGTTTCTCCATTCCCAAGTGTGCTTACTAGGGCAGCAGAGCCTTCCTGGAAGTCGTGTTCCTGGGCTGTCAATTAGAATGGAATGTGCAGGAAAACCCCCATAAGTTTATATCTCAGTACATCTTCTTCGTTGTTTGAATTTAATTATTTTAATCAGGGTAATGATTAGAATACTGTTCGTTCTAGGTGTACACCATCTGGTTCATTTGTACATTATATATATCTATTCATGTACAGATCCTCTTCCCATGTAAATTAATACAGAGGGTTCCGTGGACCTCCCTTGGTATACGGTCGGTCTCTTTGATATATGGATTTAGTATGTATTGGTATACGTATGGTAAGCCTAATCTTAATTTATCCATTTCTCCCACCTTTCCTTTTAGATGACCATAGTTTGTTTTCTACGTCTGTGAGTGTCTTTCTCTGTGGAAATAAGTTGATTTGAGTCAGTTGTTAGGTAACACCTATAAGCGATATCATAAGACATCTGTCTTTTGCTTTCCGACTAACCTTATGTTCTGTGATTATCTCTAGGATCATCTATGGTGCTGCAAAGAGCAGTGTTTCATTGTTTTCCACGGCTAATATTCCACTGTGTACATGGACCACCTCTTCATCGTCCATTCATCTGTTGATGGACATTTTGGTTGCTTCCATGTCTTGGCTTTTGTGAATATTGCTGCAGTGCCCCTTTGCCAGCCTGTGTCTTCTCGACCCTGGTCTTCTCAGGTGAAAGGCCCAGCCGTGGGCCTGCTGGATTGAATGGTACCTCAATTTTTACTTTGAAACACAGGTCCTTTCTGCTCGCATTATTGGCTCTTACCACTTGACATCTCACCAGCAGCTAGTGGGTCCACAGTTCTCTAAAACCTCTTCAGCATTTATTGTTTGTAGACTTTTTGCTGATGGTCATTCGACTGGTGTGTGTTGAAACCTTTTTGTAGATTAGATTTGCATGAGTCTAATAATTCCTCATGTTGACCTTTTATCCATTTTCCCTTTTCTTTTTAAAGAGTGTTTAAAACTCACCTCTCATACGATCTTCTTGAAAAATTTGCTCTCGTTTGAGGTTTTTTGGCCACTCCATACCTCAGAACATTCTTTTGAGGGCAGGTGTCCTTTAGAGCCCTGAGTCCTTGTGAATATTAAGTGACCATTAGCTGTGGTTTAAAGCCGCCCTTGCGGGAAACGGCCACAAGGTGGCAACATTTCTACATTTACAACGCAGGGCACTTGGGCAACAGAGGCTTCCTGGAAATCGTGTTAGTAGCCCGTATGTTAGAGTGGAATGTGCCAAGGCAAACCCTCAACGGCTTATATCTCCTTACTTCTTCTTTGTTTTTCAATTTTTATTTTTTATCAGAGCAATTTTGATAAAATGTTGTATATCTACTAGAATTGTACAGGATCTGGCTCATTATATCTATGTATCTATCTATTCATCTTTCGATCCTTTCCCATGTACGTTATTACAGAGTATTGAATAGACCTCTCTTGGTATTCCATAGGTCTTTGGTGATTATATGTTTCATACGTATTTGTATAAGTCTGTCACCCCCATATCCTAATTTATCCATTCCTCACACCTTTCCATTTGGTTAAACGTATTTTGGGTTTCCTAATCCGTCAGTGGCCTTCTGTTGGAAATAAGTCCATGGGTATCATTTTTCAGGTAACACCTATAAATGATATCATAGGATATCTATCTTTCGGTTTCTTTGTTACGTCAAGTTGTGTGACTATATCTAGGTCCTTCTATGCTGGTGAGAAGAGCCCTGTTTCATGCTTTTCCGTGGCTAATTCCATTGTGTAGATGGACCAGTTTTTCTTGGTACATTCCTCGGGTGACGGACATTTTGGTTGCTTCCAAGTGTTGGCTGTGGTAAATATTACTGCAGTGTAGGATTGCCAGCCTGTGTCTTTTGATTCTGGTCTTCTCAGGTGATAGGCCCAGAGGTGGGCCTACCAGATCATATGGAAGCTCAATTTTTACCTTGAAATGCACTTCCTCTCTCTTCTCACTACTGGCTGTTAACAGTTGACATCCCACCAGCAGCTAGAGGGTCCACCGTTCTCTAAAACCCCTTCAGCATGTATTGTTTGTGGACTGTTTTGCTGATGATCATTGTGACTGTTGTGAGGTGAACGTTTTTATACTTTGGATTTGCATGTCTCTATTAATTTGTGATGTTGAGCATTTTTCCATGACGTTTTTAGCTTAAAGAAAAAGACAAAGAAAAGAGAAACTGTGTATAAAATATGCCTCTTGAAATTGTCTTCTTGAAAGATTGCCCTCTTTTTAATTTTTTGGTCACTTTTCGACCCCCAACATTTTTTTGAGGGTAGGTGTCATTTACCAGCCTGCAATGGAGGTGAATTTTAACTGACCATCAGCACTGGGTTTAAAATTGCTGTTGCAGGAAGGCCAAACTGCTACAAGATTCCTCCATTCTCAAATGTGGTTACGACCTCAACTGAGCCTTCCTAGAAGCTGTGTTCCAAGCTTGTAAGTTAGAATGGAATCAGCCAGGAAGAACCCCCATAATTTTATGCCTCATTAATTCCTGTTTGTTTTTTTAATATAATTTTAATTTTTATGACAACAAATTTGATTATAATGTTTTGCTTGTTCTAGGTGTGCAAGATGTGTTTCTTTTACACCTATACATATATGTCTTCATCTTGGATCCATTTGGCATGTAGGTTATGGCACAGTGTTGAGTAGTCTTCTCTTGGAATTCCATAGCTCTTTGGTGGTTAGATATTTCACGTGTGTTTATGTATCTGTGTTTAACCACAAGATCCTAATATATCCAGTCTTCACAACTTTACAATTGGCTAACCATCAGTTTGTTTAAAAAATCTGTGACCGCCTCTCTCTGTGGAAATATCTTCATTGGTTTCAATTTGTAGGTAACACCTGTAATTGATCCCATAGCATACGTGTCTTTCGCTTTCTGACTTACTTCATGTTGCGTGATTACCTCCAGAGTCATCTATGGTTCTGCAAAGTGCATTGTTTCATTTTCTTTTCCGTGGCTAGTATTCTGTCTGGACACGTACCAGTTCTTCTTTGTCCATTCGTCTCTTGATGGACGTTTTGGCTGCTTCCTTGTTTTGGGTACTGTAATACTGCTGCCGTGCAGTTTTGCCTGCCTGTGTGTTTCCATTTGTGTCTTCCTAGGTTACAGGCCGAGGAGTGGGCCTGCTTGATCGTATGGTATCTCAATGTTTACCTTTTAAAGGGAGCTCCGTTTTGTTTTCATTAGAGGCACTTACCAGTTTAGGAGCCACTTAAAGTTGAGGGTATCCATTTCTTCGCAACATCTTCAGCATTTATAGTTTCTGTTTTTTTGCTGATGGTCATTGTGACCGCTGTCAGCTGATTCCTTTTTGTGGTTGGATTTGCATGTGTCTCATAATTCCTTATATTGAGCTTATAGCCGTGTACTTTGTTTTGTTATTTTAAGAGTACAGCTAAGCGGTTAAAATGGTTTCTTGGAGTATGTGCCATATTTTGAATGTTTTTCACCATTACCTCCCTCAACACATTTTGTTGGCAGGTGTCATTTATAGCCCTTCAGTCCTTGTGAATATTAAGTTGCGACCTTAGCACAGGTTTTAAAGCTGCTGTTTCCGCAAACGGCCCCAGGGCGGCAGCATTTCTACATTCCCCACTCAGGTTACAAGGGAAACATTACCTTCCTGGAAGTAGTGTTCCTTGGTTGTAAATTAGAGGGGATTGTGCGCGGATACACCCCCTAAGTATATGTCTCCTTACTTTTGTCTGTTTTTCATATTTAATTTATCTTTTTTATCGGAGTAGTATTCCTTTCTGTACATGGACAACTTCTTTTTTTGGGACTCATCCGTTGATGGACATTTTGGCGGTTCCAAGTCTTGGCTAGGGTAAATGTTGCTGCAGCGTAGGACTGTCAGCCTGTGTCTTTTTGATTCTGGTCTTCTCAGGTGATAGGGCCAGTAGTGGACCTACCAGATCATACGGTAGCTCAATTTTTACCTTTAAACGCACTTCCTCTCTGTTCTCACTACTGGCTGTTACCACTTGACATCCCACCAGCAGCTAGAGGGTCCACTGTTCTCTGAAACCCCTTCAGCATGTATTTTTTGTGGACTGTTTTGCTGATGATCATTCTGACTGTTGTGAGGTGAACGTTTTTATACTTTGGATTTGCATGTCTTTATTAATTTGTGATGTTGAGCATGTTTCCACGATGTTTTTAGCTTAAAGAAAAAGACAAAAAGAAAGAAAAGAGAAACTGTGTATAAAATATGCCTCTTGAAATTGTCTTCTTGAAAGATTGCCCTCCTTTTAATTTTTTGGTCACTTTTCGACCCCCAACATTTTTTTGAGGGTAGGTGTCACTTACAAGCCTGCAATGGAGGTGAATTTTAACTGACCATTTAGCCCTGGGTTTAAAATTGCTCTTGCAGGAAGTCCAAAATGCTACAGGATCTCTCCATTCTCAAATGTGGTTACTAGCTCAACTGAGCCTTCCTGGAAGCCGTGTTCCAAGGTTGTAAGTTCGAATGGAATGAGCCAGGAGGCACCCCGATATTTTTATACCTCATTACTTATTGTTCGTTTCTTTAATTTAATTTTTATTTTTTATCACAGCAAATTTGATTGTAATCGTTTTTTCATTTTAGGTGTGCAAGATGTGTTTTACACCTGTACATATATCTGTTCATCTTGGGATCCATTTGCCATGTAGGTTATGACTGACTGTTGTCAGGTAAAAGTTTTTGTAGATTGGATTTGCATGTCTTTATTAATTCCTGATGTTGAGCTTTTTCCATGCCCTTTATTGTTAAACCAAAGAAAGAAAGAAAGAAAGCAAAGAAGGAAAGAAAAAGAAAATTGTAAGTTAAACAGGCCTCTTCACATTGTCTTCTTGCAAGTTTGCCCTCTTTTGAACTTTTTCATTGATATTTGAACCTACGGTTCTTTTTGAGTTCAGGCATCATTTAGTGTGCTGCAATTCTTGTGAATATTAAGTGAGCCTTAGCAGTGTGTTTAAAGCTGCTTTTGCAGGAAACGGTCACAAGGCTGTGGCATTTCTCCATTCCCACATCTGGTTACTAGGGCAAAAGAGCCTTCCTGGGAGTAATGTTCCAACTTGTAAATTAGAATGGAACGTGGCAGGAAAAACCCCATATGTTTATGTGTCATTACTTCTTGTTGGTTTTATTAATTTAATTTTTATCTGTTATCACAGCAAATTTGATTGCAATGTTTTGTTTGTTCTAGGTGTGCAAGATGTGGTTCTTTTATACATATACATATCTGTTCATCCTCAGATTCATTTCCCATGTGGGTTATGACACAATGTTGAGTAGTCTTCTCTTGGTATTCTGTAGGTCTTTGGTGCTTATATATCTCTGTTTATATCTCTGTTTACCCCAATATCCTAATTTATCCAATCCTCACGCCATTGCATTTGGTTAACCGTACGTTTGTTGATTGAATCTTTGATTTCCTTCCTCTGTGGAAAAATCTTCATTGGTATCCATTTTTAGGTAACACCAATAAGTGATATCATAGGATATGTGTCCTTCGCTTTCTGACTTACTTCAAGTTGTGATTACCTCTGGACACATGTATGGTGCTGCAAACGGCATTGTTCCATGTTTTTCCTCGGCTAATATTCCACCTGAACATGTACCAGTTTTTCTTTTACATTCATCTGTTGATGGACTTTCTGGTAGCTTCCCTGTCTTGGCTATTGTGAAAGTGCTGCAGTGCAGTTTTGCCTGCCTGTGTCTTTCTAATTCTGTCCTCTTAGGTCATAGTCCCAGGAGTGGGCCTGCTGAATCGCATGGTAGCTCAATGTGTGCCTTTTAAAAGCACCTCCATTCTGTATTCATTAGTGGCTCTTACCAGTTTAGTCCCTCTTAGAGCTGAGGGTAGGCATTTCTCCACAGCCCCTTCAGCATTTATTGTTTGCAGAAGTTTTGCTGATGATCATTCTCATGGGTGAGAGCTGATACATTTTTGTAGATTGGATTTGCATGTCTTTAATAATTCCTAACGATGAGCATTTTTCCACGCCTTTCTGTTGTTGTTTAAAAAAGCAAGTGCGAGTAAAATATACCTGTTGAAATTGTCTTCTTAAAACCTTGCCCTCTTTTGAATTGTTTGGTCTATTTTCGACCCCAGGATTTTTATTGAGGGCGCCTGTCACTTACAGGCTTGCAATTCTTGTTAATATTTTGTTAATAATGAGCACTGGGTTGAAAGCTGCTGTTGTGGGAAACGGCCACACGGCGGCAGCGTTTCTCCATTCCCAAGTCTGGTTACTAGGGCAGCAGAGCCTTCCTGGAAGTCGTGTTCCTGGGCTGTCAATTAGAATGGAATGTGCAGGAAAACCCCCATAAGTTTATATCTCAGTACATCTTCTTCGTTGTTTGAATTTAATTATTTTAATCACGGTAATGATTAGAGTACTATTCGTTCTAGGTGTACACCATCTGGTTCATTTGTACATTATATATATCTATTCATGTACAGATCCTCTAATACAGAGTGTTCCGTAGACCTCCCTTGGTATACGGTCGGTCTCTTTGATATATGTATTTAGTATGTATTGGTATACGTATGGTAAGCCTAATCTTAATTTATCCATTTCTCCCACCTTTCCTTTTAGATAACCATAGATTGTTTTCTACGTCTGTGAGTGTCTTTCTCTGTGGAAATAAGTTGATTTGAGTCAGTTGTTAGGTAACACCTATAAATGATATCATAAGACATCTGTCTTTTGCTTTCCGACTAACCTTATGTTCTGTGATTATCTCTAGGATCATCTGTGGTGCTGCAAAGAGCAGTGTTTCATTGTTTTCCACGGCTAATATTCCATTGTGTACATGGACCACCTCTTCATCGTCCATTCATCTGTTGATGGACATTTTGGTTGCTTCCATGTCTTGGCTTTTGTGAATATTGCTGCAGTGCCCCTTTGCCAGCCTGTGTCTTCTCGACCCTGGTCTTCTCAGGTGAAAGGCCCAGCCGTGGGCCTGCTGGATTGAATGGTACCTCAGTTTTTACTTTGAAACACAGGTCCTTTCTGCTCGCATTATTGGCTCTTACCACTTGACATCTCACCAGCAGCTAGAGGGTACACAGTTCTCTAAAACCTCTTCAGCATTTATTGTTTGTAGACTTTTTGCTGATGGTCATTCGACTGGTGTGTGTTGAAACCTTTTTGTAGATTAGATTTGCGTGAGTCTAATAATTCCTCATGTTGACCTTTTATCCATTTTCCCTTTTCTTTTTAAAGAGTGTTTAAAACTCACCTCTCATACGATCTTCTTGAAAAATTTGCTCTCGTTTGAGTTTTTTTGGCCACTCCATACCTCAGAACGTATTTTTGAGGGCAGGTGTCCTTTACAGCCCTGAGTCCTTGTGAATATTAAGTGACCATTAGCCGTGGTTTAAAGCCGCCCTTGCGGGAAACGGCCACAAGGCGGCAACATTTCTACATTTACAACTCAGGGCACTTGGGCAACAGAGCCTTCCTGGAAATCGTGTTAGGAGGCTGTACATTAGAGTGGAATGTGCCAAGGCAAACCCCCAACGGCTTATATCTCCTTACCTCTTCTCCTTACTTCTTCTGTGTTTTTCAATTTTTAAAAATGTTGTATATCTACTAGAATTGTACAGGATCTGGCTCATTATATCCATGTATCTATCTATTCATCTTTGGATCCTTTCCCATGTACGTTATTACAGAGTGTTGAATAGACCTCTCTTGGTATTCCATAGGTCTTTGGTGATTATTTGTTTCATACGTATTTGTATAGGTCTGTCACCCCTATATCCTAATTTATCCATTCCTCACACCTTTCCATTTGGTTAAACGAATCCATTTTGGATTGGTAATCCATGAGTAGCCTTTCCTTGGAAATAAATCCACGGGTATCATTTTTTAGGTAACACCTATAAGTGATATCATGAGATATCTTTCGGTCTCTGTTACTTCAAGTTGTGTGATTATATCTGGGTCCTGCTATGGTGGTGCAAAGAGCACTGTTTCATGCTTTTCTGTGGCTAATATTCCATTGAGTAGATGGACCAGTTCTTCTTGGTGCATTCCTTGGGTGATGGACATTTTGGTTGCTTCCAAGTGTTGGCTGTGGTAAATATTACTGCAGTGTAGGAGTGCCAGCCTGTGTCTTTTGATTCTGGTCTTCACAGGTGATAGGCCCAGAGGTTGGCCTACCAGATCATATGGAAGCTCTATTTTTACCTGAAATGCACATCCATTCTGTTCTCACTACTGGCTGTTACCCGTTTACATCCCACCAGCAGCTAGAGGGTCCACCGTTCTCTAAAACCCCTTCAGCATGTATTGTTTGTGGACTGTTTTGCTGATGATCATTGTGATTGTTGTGAGATGAACGTTTTTATACTTAGGATTATCATGTCTTTATTAATTTGTGATGTTGAGCATTTTTCCATGACCTTTTTTAGCTTAAAGAAAAAGACAAAAGGAAAGAAAAGAGAAACTGTGTATAAAATATGCCTCTTGAAACTCTCTTCTTGAAAGATTGCCTTCTTTTTAATTTTTTGGTCGCTTTTCGACCCCCAACATATTTTTGAGGGTAGGTGTCATTTACAGGCCTACAATTGAGGTGAATTTTAACTGACCATTAGCCCTGGGTTTAAAATTGCTCTTGCAGGAAGGCCAAAATGCTACAGGATCTCTCCATTCTCAAATGTGGTTACTAGCTCAACTGAGCCTTCCTGGAAGCTGTGTTCCAAGCTTGTAAGTTGGAATGGAATGAGCCAGGAAGAACCCCCATAATTTTATGCCTCATTAATTCCTGTTCGTTTTTTCAGTATAATTTTAATGTTTTATGACAACAAATTTGATTATAATGTTTTGCTTGTTCTAGGTGTGCAAGATGTGTTTCTTTTACACCTATACATATATGTCTTCATCTTGGATCCATTTGGCATGTAGGTTATGGCACAGTGTTGAGTAGTCTTCTCTTGGAATTCCATAGCTTTTGGTGGTTACATATTTCACCTGTGTTTATATATCTGTGTTTAACCGCAAGATCCTAACATATCCAGTCTTCACAACGTTCCAATTGGCTAACCGTCAGTTTGTTTAATAAATCTGTGACCGCCTCTCTCTGTGGAAATATCTTCATTGGTTTCAATTTGTAGGTAACACCTGTAATTGATCCCATAGCATACGTGTCTTTCGCTTTCTGACTTACCTCACGTTGCCTGATTACCTCCAGAGTCATCTATGGTTCTGCAAAGTGCATTGTTTCATTTTTTTTCCCGTGGCTAGTATTCCGTCTGGACACGTACCAGTTCTTCTTTATCCATTCGTCTCTTGATGGACTTTTTGGCTGCTTCCTTGTCTTGGGTACTGTAATACTGCTGCCGTGCAGTTTTGCCTGCCTGTGTGTTTCCATTTCTGACTTCCTAGGTTACAGGCCGAGGAGTGGGCCTGCTTGATCGTATGGTATCTCCATGTTTACCTTTTAAAGGGAGCTCCGTTTTGTTTTCATTAGTGGCACTTACCAGTGTAGGAGCCACTTAAAGTTGAGGGTATCCATTTCTTCACAGCATCTTCAGCATTTATTGTTTCTATTTTTTTGCTGATTGTCATTGCGACCGCTGTCAGCTGATTCCTTTTTGTGGTTGGATTTGCATGTGTCTCATAATTCCTTATATTGAGCTTATAGCCGTGTACTTTGTTTTGTTATTTTAAGAGTACAGCTAAGCGGTTAAAATGGTTTCTTGGAGTATGTGCCATATTTTGAATGTTTTTCACCATTACCTCCCTCAACACATTTTGTTGGCAGGTGTCATTTATAGCCGTTCAGTCCTTGTGAATATTAAGTTGCGACCTTAGCACATGTTTTAAAGCTGCTGTTTTGGCAAACGGCCCCAGGGCGGCAGCATTTCTACATTCCCCACTCAGGTTACAAGGGAAACATTACCTTCCTGGAAGTAGTGTTCCCTGCTTGTAAATTAGAGGGGATTGTGTGCGGATACACCCCCGAGGTATATGTTTCCTTACTTTTGTCTGTTTATAAAATAAATATGTATTCATATTTATTTTATATTTTTTATCGGAGTAGTATTCCTTTCTGTACCTGGACAACTTCTTTTCGGACTCATCCGTTGGTGGACATTTTGGTGGTTTCTAGTCTTGATTAGGGTAAATGTTGCTGCAGTGTAGGAGTGTCAGCCTGTGTCTTTTTGATTCTGGTCTTCTCTGGTGATAGGGCCAGTAGTGGGCCTACCAGATCATACGGTAGCTCAATTTTTACCTTTAAACGCACTTCCTCTCTGTTCTCACTACTGGCTGTTACCAGTTGACATCCCACCAGCAGCTAGAGGGTCCACAGTTCTCTAAAACCCCTTCAACATGTATTGTTTGTGGACTGTTTTGCTGATGATCATTCTGACTGTTGTGAGGTGAACGTTTTGATATTTTGGATTTGCATGTCTTTATTAATTTCTGATGTAGAGCAATTTTCCATGCCCTTTTTTTGGTTAAGAAAAAAAAAGAGAGAACAGGAAAAACGTGAGTTAAATATACCTTTTGAAAGTGTCTTCTTGGAAGGTTGCCCTCGTTTAAATTTTTTGGTCATTTGTGGACCCCAGAATTTTTTTTCAGGGCAGGAGTCCTTTACAGGCATGCAATTAAGGAGAATTTAAACTGACCATTATCACTGGGTTTAAAACTGTTGTGGCAGGAAGGCCAAAATGCTGCAGTATTTCTCCGTTCTGCAACCTGGTTACTAGGTCAGCAGAGCCTTCCTGGAAGCCGTGTTCCAAGGTTGTAAGTGCGAATGGAATGAGCCAGGAAGAAGCCCCATAATTTTATGCCTCATTACTTATTGTTCGTTTCTTTCATTTAATTTTTATTTTTTATCACAGCAAATTTGATTGTAATGGTTTTTTCGTTTTAGGTGTGCAAGATGTGTTTGTTTTACACCTGTACATATATCTGTTCATCTTGGGATCCATTTGCTATGTAGGTTATGACTGACTGTTGTCAGGTAAAAGTTTTTGTAGATTGGATTTGCATGTCTTTATTAATTCCTGATGTTGAGCTTTTTCCATGGTCTTTATTGTTAAACCAAAGAAAGAAAGAAAGCAAAGAAAGAAAGAAAGAAAGAAAGAAAAAACATTGTAAGTTAAACAGCCCTTTTCACATTGTCTTCTTGCAAGTTTGCCCTCTTTTGAACTTTTTCATCGATATTTGAACCCAGGATTGTGTTTTTTTCTTTGAGATCAGGCGTCATTTACTGTGCTGCAATTCTTGTGAATATTAGGTGAGCCTTGGCTGTGTGCTTTAAGCTGCTTTTGCAGGAAACGGTCACAAGGCTGTGGTATTTCTCCATTCCCACATCTGGTTACTAGGGCAAAAGAGCCTTCCTGGGTGTAATGTTCCAACTTGTAAATTAGAATGGAATGTGGCAGGAAAAACCCCCATATGTTTATGTGTCATTACTTCTTGTTGGTTTTATTAATTTAATTTTTACTTGTTATCACAGCAAATTTGATTGCAATGTTTTGTTTGATCTAGGTGTGCAAGATATGGTTCTTTCAAGATATGGTTCTTTCACACATATTCATATATCTATTCATCTTCGGATCCATTTCCCATGTGGGTTATGACACAATGTTGAGTAGTCTTCTCTTGGTATTCCATAGGTCTTTGGTGCTTATATATTTCACATGTGTTGGTATATCTCTGTTTACCCCAATATCCTAATTTATCCAATCCTCACGCCATTGCATTTGGTTAACCGTACGTTTGTTGATTGAATCTTTGATTGCCTTCCTCTGTGGAAAAATCTTCATTGGTATCCATTTTTAGGTAACACCAATAAGTGATATCATAGGATATGTGTCCTTCGCTTTCTGACTTACTTCAAGTTGTGATTACCTCTGGACACATGTATGGTGCTGCAAACGGCATTGTTCCATGTTTTTCCTCGGCTAATATCCACCTGAACATGTACCAGTTCTTCTTTTCCATTCATCTGTTGATGGACTTTTCGGTAGCTTCCCTGTCTTGGCTATTGTAAAAGTGCTGCAGTGCAGTTTTGCCTGCCTGTGTCTTTCTAATTCTGTCCTCTTAGGTCATAGTCCCAGGAGTGGGCCTGCTGAATCGCATGGTAGCTCAATGTGTACCTTTTAAAAGCACCTCCATTCTGTATTCATTCGTGGCTCTTACCAGTTTAGTCCCTCTTAGAGCTGAGGGTAGGCATTTCTCCACAGCCCCTTCAGCATTTATTGTTTGCAGACGTTTTGCTGATGGTTATTCTCACGGGTGAGAGCTGATACATTTTTGTAGATTGGATTTGCATGTCTTTAATAATTCCTAACGATGAGCATTTTTCCACGCCTTTTTGTTGTTGTTTAAAAAAACAAGTGCGAGTAAAATATACCTGCTGAAATTGTCTTCTTAAAACCTTGCCCTCTTTTGAATTGTTTGGTCGATTTTCGACCCCAGGATTTTTATTGAGGGCGCCTGTCACTTACAGGCTTGCAATTCTTGTTAATATTTTGTTAAGAATTAGCGCTGGGTTGAAAGCTGCTGTTGTGGGAAACGGCCACACGGCGGCAGCGTTTCTCCATTCCCAAGTGTGCTTACTAGGGCAGCAGAGCCTTCCTGGAAGTCGTGTTCCTGGGCTGTCAATTAGAATAGAATGTGCAGGAAAACCCCCATAAGTTTATATCTCAGTACATCTTCTTCGTTGTTTGAATTTAATTATTTTAATCAGGGTAATGATTAGAGTACTATTCGTTCTAGGTGTACACCATCTGGTTCATTTGTACATTATATATATCTATTCATGTACAGATCCTCTTCCCATGTAAATTAATACAGAGGGTTCCGTGGACCTCCCTTGGTATACGGTCGGTCTCTTTGATATATGGATTTAGTATGTATTGGTATACGTATGGTAAGCCTAATCGTAATTTATCCATTTCTCCCACCTTTCCTTTTAGATGACCATAGTTTGTTTCTACGTCTGTGAGTGTCTTTCTCTGTGGAAATAAGTTGATTTGAGTCAGTTGTTAGGTAACACCTATAAGCGATATCATAAGACATCTGTCTTTTGCTTTCCGACTAACCTTATGTTCTGTGATTATCTCTAGGGTCATCTATGGTGCTGCAAAGAGCAGTGTTTCATTGTTTTCCACGGCTAATATTCCACTGTGTACATGGACCACCTCTTCATCGTCCATTCATCTGTTGATGGACATTTTGGTTGCTTCCATGTCTTGGCTTTTGTGAATATTGCTGCAGTGCCCCTTTGCCAGCCTGTGTCTTCTCGACCCTGGTCTTCTCAGGTGAAAGGCCCAGCCGTGGGCCTGCTGGATTGAATGGTACCTCAGTTTTTACTTTGAAACACAGGTCCTTTCTGCTCGCATTATTGGCTCTTACCACTTGACATCTCACCAGCAGCTAGAGGGTCCACAGTTCTCTAAAACCTCTTCAGCATTTATTGTTTGTAGACTTTTTGCTGATGGTCATTCGACTGGTGTGTGTTGAAACCTTTTTGTAGATTAGATTTGCATGAGTCTAATAATTCCTCATGTTGACCTGTTATCCATTTTCCCTTTTCTTTTTAAAGAGTGTTTAAAACTCACCTCTCATACGATCTTCTTGAAAAATTTGCTCTCGTTTGAGGTTTTTTGGCCACTCCATACCTCAGAACATTCTTTTGAGGGCAGGTGTCCTTTACAGCCCTGAGTCCTTGTGAATATTAAGTGACCATTAGCCGTGGTTTAAAGCCGCCCTTGCGGGAAACGGCCACAAGGCGGCAACATTTCTACATTTACAACGCAGGGCACTTGGGCAACAGAGGCTTCCTGGAAATCGTGTTAGTAGCCCATATGTTAGAGTGGAATGTGCCAAGGCAAACCCTCAACGGCTTATATCTCCTTACTTCTTCTTTGTTTTTCAATTTTTATTTTTTATCAGAGCAATTTTGATAAAAATGTTGTATATCTACTAGAATTGTACAGGATCTGGCTCATTATATCTATGTATCTATCTATTCATCTTTCGATCCTTTCCCATGTACGTTATTACAGAGTATTGAATAGACCTCTCTTGGTATTCCATAGGTCTTTGGTGATTATATGTTTCATACGTATTTGTATAGGTCTGTCACCCCCATATCCTAATTTATCCATTCCTCACACCTTTCCATTTGGTTAAACGTATTTTGGGTTTCCTAATCCGTCAGTGGCCTTCTGTTGAAAATAAGTCCATGGGTATCATTTTTCAGGTAACACCTATAAATGATATCATAGGATATCTATCTTTCGGTTTCTTTGTTACTTCAAGTTGTGTGACTATATCTAGGTCCTTCTATGGTGGTGAGAAGAGCACTGTTTCATGCTTTTCCGTGGCTAATTCCATTGTGTAGATGGACCAGTTTTTCTTGGTACATTCCTCGGGTGACGGACATTTTGGTTGCTTCCAAGTGTTGGCTGTGGTAAATATTACTGCAGTAATATTTGCCAGTCTGTGTCTTTTGATTCTGGTCTTCTCAGGTGATAGGCCCAGAGGTTGGCCTACCAGATCATATGGAAGCTCAATTTTTACCTTGAAATGCATATTCATTCTGTTCTCACTACTGGCTGTTAACAGTTGACATCCCACCAGCAGCTAGCGGGTCCACAGTTGTCTAAAACCCCTTTAGCATGTATTTTTTGTGGACTGTTTTGCTGATGATCATTGTGACTGTTGTGAGATGAACGTTTTTATACTTAGGATTTGCGTGTCTTTATTAATTTCTGATGTAGAGCAATTTTCCATGCTGCTTTTTTGGTTAAAGAAAAAAAAAGAAAGAAGAGGATAAATGTGAGTTAAATGTGCCTCTTGAAATTGTCTTCTTGTAAGGTTGCCCTCGTTTAAATTTTTTGGTCATTTTTCGACCCCAGAATTTTTTTTGAGGGCAGGTGTCATTTACAGGCATGCAGTTAAGGTGAATTATACTGACCATTAGCCCTGGGTTTAAAACTGTTGTTGCAGGAAGGCCAAAATGCTGCAGTATTTCTCCGTTCTCCAACCTGGTTACTAGGTCAGCAGAGCCTTCCTGGAAGCCGTGTTTCAAGGTTGTAAGTGCGAATGCAATGAGCCAGGAAGAAGCCCCATATTTTTATACCTCATTACTTCTTGTTCGTTTCTTTAATTTAATTTTTATATTTATCACAGCAAATTTTATTATAATGGTTTTTTTGTTTTAGGTGTGCAAGATGTGTTTGTTTTACACCTATACATATATCTGTTCATCTTGGGATCCATTTGCCATGTAGGTTATGACTGATTGTTGTCAGGTAAAAGCTTTTGTAGATTGGCTTTGCATGTCTTCATTAATTCCTGATGTTGAGCTTTTTCCATGCCCTTTATTGTTAAACCAAAAAAAGAAAGAAAGAAATGTAAGTTAAGCATGCCTCTTCACATTGTCTTCTTGCAAGTTTGCCCTCTTTTGAATTTTATCATCGATATTTGAACCTAGGGTTCTTTTTGAGTTCAGACGTCATTTACTGTGCTGCAACTCTTGTGAATATTAAGTGAGCCTTAGCAGTGTGCTTAAAGCTGCTTTTGCAGGAAACAGTCACAAGGCTGTGGCATTTCTCCATTCCCACATCTGGCTATTAGGGCAAAAGAGAATTCCTGGGCATAATGTTCCAACTTGTAAATTAGAATGGAATGTGCCAGGAAAAACCCCCATATGTTTATGTCTCATTACTTCTTGTTGGTTTTGTAAATTTAATTTTTATTTATCACAGCAAATTTGATTGCAATGTTTTGTTTGATCTAGGTGTGCAAGATGTGGTTCTTTTACACATATATCCATTCATCTTTGGATCCATTTCCCATTTAGGTTATGACACAATGTTGAGTAGTCTTCTCTTGGTATTCTGTAGGTCTTTGGTGCTTATATATCTCTGTTTATATCTCTGTTTACCCCAATATCCTAATTTATCCAATCCTCACGCCATTGCATTTGGTTAACCGTACGTTTGTTGATTGAATCTTTGATTTCCTTCCTCTGTGCAGAAATCTTCATTGGTATCCATTTTTAGGTAATACCAATAAGTGATATTATAGGATATGTGTCCTTCGCTTTCTGACTTACTTCAAATTGTGATTACCTCTGGACACATGTATGGTGCTGCAAACGGCATTGTTCCATGTTTTTCCTCGGCTAATATTCCACCTGAACATATATCAGTTCTTCTTTTCCATTCATCTGTTGATGGACTTCCTGGTAGCTTCCCTGTCTTGGCTATTGTAAAAGTGCTGCAGTGCAGTTTTGCCTGCCTGTGTCTTTCTGATTCTGTCCTCTTAGGTCATAGTCCCAGGAGCGGGCCTGCTGAATCGCATGGTAGCTCAATGTGTACCTTTTAAAAGCACCTCCATTCTGTATTCATTAGTGGCTCTTACCAGTTTAGTCCCTCTTCGAGCTGAGGGTAGGCATTTCTCCACAGCCCCTTCAGCATTTATTGTTTGCAGACGTTTTGCTGATGGTCATTCTCATGGGTGAGAGCGGATACATTTTTGTAGATTGGATTTGCATGTCTTTAATGATGAGCATTTTTCCACACCTTTCTGTTGTTAAAAAAAAAAAGTGCGAGTAAAATATACCTGTTGAAATTGTGTTCTTAACACCTTGCCCTCTTTTGAATTGTTTGGTCGATTTTCGACCCCAGGATTTTTTTTGAGGGAGCCTGTCAGTTACAGGCTTGCAATTGTTGTTAATATGTAGTGACCATTAGCACTGGGTTGAAAGCTGCTGTTGTGGGAAAAGGCCACACGGCGGCAGCGTTTCTCCATTTTCAAATCTGGTTACTAGGGCAGCAGAGCTTTCCTGGAAGTCGTGTTCCTAGGTTGTCAATTAGAATGGAATATGCCAGGAAAAAACTCCATAAGTTTATGTCTCAGTCCATCTTCTTCGTTGTTATAATTTTCTTAATCAGGTTAATGATTAGAATATTATTTGTTCTAGGTGTACACAAACTGGTTCATTTCTACATTATATGTATCTATTCATGTACCGAGCCTCTTCCCATGTAAATTAATACAGTGTTCAGTAGACCTCCCTTGCTATATGGTGGTTCTTTTTTTTTTTTTTTCCGGTACGCGGGCCTCTCACTGCTGTGGCCTCTTCCGCTGCGGAGCACAGGCTCCGGACACGCAGGCTCAGGGGCCATGGCTCACGGGCCCAGCCGCTCCGCGGCACGTGGGATCCTCCCAGACCAGGGAACGAACCCGCGTCCCCTGCATCAGCAGGCTGACACTCAACCACTCCACCACCAGGGAAGCCCTAGTCTTTTTGATATATGTATTTAATATGCATTGGTATACGTATGGCAACCCTAATCTTAATTTGTCTATTGATCCCACCTTTCCTTTTAGATAACCGTAGTTGTTTTCTAAGTCTGGGAGTGTCTCTCTCTGTGGAAATAAGTTCATTTGTGTCAGTTGTTAGATAACACCTAGAAGTGATATAAGATATCTGTCTTTTGCTTTCGGACTTACCTTATGTTCTGTGATTATCTCTAGGATCATCTATGGTGCTGCAAAGGGCAGTGTTTCATTGTTTTCCGTGGCTAATATTCCATTGTGTACATGGACCAGTTCTTCTTTGTCCATTCATCTCTTGATGGACTTTTTGGCTGCTTCCTTGTCTTGGCTATTGTAATACTGCTGCAGTGCACATTTGCCTGCCTGTGTCTTTCCATTTCTGTCTTCCTAGGTTATAGGCCAAGGAGTGGGCCTGCGGGATCATATGGTATCTCAGTGTTTACCTTTTAAAGGCAGGTCCATTCTGTCTTCCTTCATGGCACTTACCAGTTTAGGAGCCACTTAAAGTTGAGGGTATGCATTTCTTCACAACTTCTTCGGCATTTATTGTTTCTATTTTTTTGCTGATGGTCATTCTGACCGCTGTCAGCTGATACCTTTTTGTGGTTGGATTTGCATATGTCTTATAATTCCTTATATTGAGCTTATAGCCATGTACTTCTTTTTTGTTTTTTAAAGAGTGCTGGTCATTTCTCCATTTCCAGAAAGTTTTGATTGGAATTAGCATATTTGACAAATTTTGCAACTCCATTACTGGGGTCATGGCCCTTCCCAGAATGAAATTTAATCCCACAGGCTAAGTGGAAGCTTCTAAAACTGCCTTTGCCAATGATCAATGCAGTAAATCAAAAACTAATATCACATCTTGGGGAGAGGGATAGTGGATATTAGTATTACCTTTAAAGATTTCAAGTATGCAAGGATGGTGGTTCCCATTTATCCTATCTGGTCCTACGAAAACCAGAGAGAATTTGGGGTGACTATAGATATCCAAAACCTCAATGAAGTAATAGCTCCAGTCAAAGCCATTTACCCTAAATGACTCATTGGGAGCCCTTAATTTATGCTTCTGTTTTCTGAAACTCCTGGCAAATCACAGCATGGAAGGGTCCTGGGGCCCAAAGCACTAACACTTTCACAGAAGACATACCAAGCATCCCATCAAATTGTAAATTGGCTCATGGACACTTGGGCCTCTACCTGTATCCAGGGAGTAGCAAGAAAGAAAAGACTCACAATCATGACAGAGAAAACTGACCTTGATCATCAGCAGGAGGTAGGACTCCTTTTACACAATGCGACCCTCTTGGGCACTAAGGATTCTGTTACCCAACTTTGACAATGAATGGACAGATACTACAACCCTAGCCTGAGAAGAGTATGGTAACCATGGGCTCAGACAATTCAGAGGTAAATCTATGAATAATTTAATACTTAATAATAGCCATGTCAGACTTAAATCAATGTCTGTGATATTGATATGATTACTATATATTCTATAACCTAGACTATAATATTGTATTGACTTCGTTTTGCTAAATTTTAATTTTATTTCCCATGAAGTTAGTTGTAAAAGTATAAACACGAATTTATTTGTAAATTTTTCACATCACAGCACCTCAGTTAAAGGTAGCCCATAGGGTTTTATTGTTCAGAAATATTGTCTCTCTTAAGTAGGAGGTACCACAAAAATGAGCTTGTGTTCTCACCTATTTTGTCTCTTCTCTTTGAAGGTCACTATAGATACAATCAGAAACTCATACTGTGACATCTGTATAAAGACTGACCGGCTGTTGATCTTCTCTCTAGGGTCAGAAGATGGGGGAGGACACAGAATGAGGGAGAAGGGGCATTAGATACACATCGTACTTTCAACTGAGGTCCCCTAGTGGCTGAGGAAATGTTAGCCAAGTTCTTTTTTATTATTATTTATTTATTTAGGCTTCGTTGCTGAGCACGGGCTTTCTTTAGTTGCGGCAAGCAGGAACTATTCTTCGTTGTGGTGCATGGGCTTCTCATTGCAGTGGCTTCGCTTGTTGGAGAGCACAGGCTCTAGGCATGCGGGCTTCAGCAGTTGTGGCACACAGGCTCAGTAGTTGTGGCTCACGGGCTCTAGAGTTCAGGCTCAGTAGTTGTGGCACACCGGCTTAGTTGCTCCGTGGCACATGGGATCTTCCCGGACCAGGGCTTGAACCCATGTACCCTGCATTGGCAGGTGGATTCTCAACCACTGCACCACCAGGGAAACCCTTGCCAAGATCTTCTACAGCCCAATTTCTCCAAATTTTATTAGAAGTTTGGTGGAGATGCAGCTGTCTCCACTTCATATTTCATTTCATGGATCCTCTCACCATTTGCTTTCATTGCAGTACAAATCTTCTGCACATTCTTGGGGCATCTTGAAACTTCCATCTCAGACCCACTGATTATTTACAGACTAGGGTCATCTCCCCTCCTTACCGGAAATACACAAGTAGTGCTCTCTCTAGGATTATTTTCCCAGGCCCTTTCTATAGGTTTAATAGTTAAGGATAATATACACATTTACTGTTACTTCAAAGTCATCTCCTGACCAAGCTTTCATGTCCTTGAAAATGGATTTTCAACTTCTTTTCCTTGGCTTCTATCTAATTTTCATCATTCTGGGCTCAGTACATCCCATACATTGACTAGAGAATTATAATACGGTAGTTTTATCTTTGGTGTACTGCTTTTGACTTTAATAGCTTTCTATTTCAAACAGGAATTCAACACAACCCATGGTTCATGTTGAATGGAGTTTGACTGAACAATCCTAATGCACAATACTGCAAAAATATTGATTACTGTACCTTTAAATGATAACATATTCAAACAATGAGCTCTTCTTGTGCAAATGACCTATCTTCAAAACTTCACCAACTTCTGCTTAAGAGAAAACTTCAAGGGACAAAGTAATTTCCAAGATACTGATCTTTAAGAACTTCCTGTATTCTAATCAAACCAAAGGCATAGGCTAAAACATCAAAGATGCATATCCTTTGAATACCAGCATGATTAAAGACTCATTCATTGTTACTGATTTCTGTACCTTGCCGTGACAGAAAGAGCTTTAGAAGGGACATGTGGCAAGCAGGAATCAGCAGTAAGGATACCCTGACAGTGTTACCCTGGCAACCTGGGGACCAGATAAGATGGAAATGGAAGAGATTCAACACTGATAGAGGTCAGCTATTACTCCTACAATTCCTGCTTGATCAATAAACCAGTAACCTCACATCTTTACCAAATTTTCAGCTTACTGGCTAGTACAGGTGAATATTAGTTATGATCCTTCTAAGTAGCTTTTAACCAGCTAAGAGCAATACTACAACAGTTCAAAGTTAAATGTGTTTGAGAATGAAGGAATAAAATTTCAACGTGGTGTTATTTAGTTAGAACAGGTTAAGCTGCACAGATACTGTAGGTTCACTGAGAATTCGTATTTTTCTCTTACTGTAAAGAACCACCTGACAAGTTTTTAATGCCCTTTCCCCACCATTCAAAGCTGGATCCTTAGTGTTGTATCTGTGTAAGTGGTTAATAGCAGAAAAAGAGAACTCATTTATTATATTCATAATTAGTTAATGAGTCAGAATCATTCTGAGCATCAGCAGATGCTGTAGGTATTTATCCAGTCAACATTCAAATGTTGTAAACTCTCAGTACCTATCACAGTTCGTCTCAAAACTTCCCACCCCACCATAGCCCCTGGGGACTCACGCCTCCCCTAAACTATCAGTTAAATTGCCAGGACAGAGTGGCTGGTACAGCTGAGGTTCCTTGTGAATCCTAGCATCTAGCCAACAAAAAGCGTCACATGTTTGAGCGAAATTTGGCACTCGATGATGTCTTTCCACTCACAGAATCATGTAATGTTAAACTTGAGTGGACCTGAGTTCATCTAATCTACTTACCCTCTTTGCATAAAAGCTTATTTACACATAAAGTGAACGACTTCCCTTAGGTCAAAAGATCATTGCATAGTAAACATATACTAAAAACATAGACTCAGTCCTGAGACAGGTGGCAAGTACTTTGTCATTTCTGAATCAGATCTTCTGAAATCCTCCAAGAAGTAGTCCTCTATTACCTGATGATGATTTTTGTAAACCATGACTGTATCAACATGCTACAGACCTGCAAAACAAATTTGCTTTGACTCTATACACTATTTGTGGCACAAAAACTATTCACCTGTTTCTTGCAGCCCAGGCTGTCGTGCCAGATTTATGGCGCTTTTAGATTCTGCCTGCTCATTCCTTGCTACTCTGCTTTTCCAAATCAAATTTAGTTAGACTTATCTTTCTCTGTCTGAATGTGTCCCTTGATTGAGTGATGTTAGTTCAAGAAAAAACACTCAAATCAATTTAATGCAAATTCCCATTCACAGCCTGGTTGACCCATCAGGATACTGACAATAATAGATTGGAGTACTTAATTCCTAAGGCATGTGACTCATCGAAGGCTTAGTAATCAATTTCTATTGCAGTGACTGCATAATTCATCTTCGGCGCTCTTAAGCTCTGGAATACCAAGTGCTTGTTCATTTCTTTTAAGGCTTACAGATTCTTTTCCAAAGAGCGAAGAAGCCCTTTCCATGTCTCTGCAATCATTCCCTTATCTAAATTTCCATATGCTGCCCTGGCAAAGTGTCCCACCTATGAAGGCTTTAGATCAATAAAAAATAATTGGCATGTTGTGCTTTCAGTTGCAGATGCCTGGAATAGATTACTTGCTACTCTGGCAGACAATGGAAAGGTGAAATGGAGGCTGGCCTCCATCCACGTAGCCATTAACTGTATATAGGACAGCCAGTAGGGGTTCTTATAGCCTGAACCCCATTTCCCAAAGGTCCCGAATCTGTTTTGTACTCTAAACATTGAAGTAAAGGGAAGCACATACAAATAGGCAACTAGCAGATGTCCTTTCCATTTTAAGAAAAGCATGCTGTGTTTCATCCAGACTGCATTTGTCACTTTTTGTGTCTGTTTCTCTGACAAAAGCAATATGTTAAGAGCTGATTATGCCCTGAGAGTTCTCTCTGGCAACCAAGTAAGTTTTTGCCTCAATTCTTGAATCTACAAATAAGAAAATCCATAAGAAATTAGGTCAAATAAATCTGTAGAAGAGAAGGAATTTTTGTACTGACTTTTTTTCTATAGGAGCCAAGTTCTTACCCATAACTTTGTTCTTGCTGAAGTAGGAGAAAAAAGCAGGCATATTTCCTCTACACCCTGGTGTTCTCCAGGTCCAGAAAACAATATGCACTGTCAAGTCATCCATGGGAGCTGCAATGGATAGTGCACTCAGGATATTTCTGTCCTTTTCTAAATAACCAATGCAAATAACCTCTGAGAACATGTTTCTCTCATACCCTTGGCCCTATCTCTTCTGATATGAATCTATATCCTCTCATTTTATCAATGAGGAAATTTTGCCTAGAAGAAGAAGAATTAGAGTAAGACAAGGATGTTAGTGAATCTTTAAGGTTCTTCTCTACTGAGTCAGTAGGGAAAACATGAGAAGTCTGAAGAAAGCACTTGTGGAAGTATAAGGAATAAACATGCTTCTCAAACTTCAGAGGATTCCATTAACGGGAAACACTCTTGTAGTCACCCAGAGTTAACTTAAATTTATGTATTGAAATATGTACATATACACATTTTATATGCTAAATGTATGCATCATATATATAACATCCTAGGAATTTAGCTAAGAATAAATTCCTTCCTCATAAAACTTACTGTCTTAGTTCAGGCTGCTATAAGAGAACACCATAGACTGACTAGCTTACTAACAAAACAGTTATTTGTTTCTCAGCGTTTTGGAGGCTGGAAAGTCCAAGATCAAGGAAGTGGCAGATTCAGTGTCTGGTAAGGACTCACGTCCTGGTATAAATGGCTGTCTTCTTGCTATGTCCTCACATGCAGAAGGGGTCAGACACTTCTGTGGGGTCTTTTTATTGGGGGCACTAATTCCATTTATGACCTAATCACCTCCCAAAGTCCCCACCTCCAGATACTCTCTCATTTGGGGATTGGGCTTCAATATATGAATTTTGGGAGGACACATTCAGTCTATAGCACTTACAATATAGTGAATATAAGCTTAAAGAGATTTCTGTGCTATATATTTGGTATTTAGTGATACCAAAGCAGTGTCCTACACATTATAGACATTTAGCAAATATTGGAATCAAGACTTCTTATGTAATTGTAAAACTAAAGCAGATTTACAAACTGATTTTAAAACCTACTAAATAATAACATGCTAATTAACAATATTAATGTAATGTGATTTGGGCTTAAAAGTTCTATCATTAACCACATTGAAGATTTTTCACTTGCCAAGTTGAATCTTTGGAATTTGAGCATAATGGACTATTATTTTTCATTGTTAGGGAAAATTAACTAATAGTAAATTTATTTTAATTCTTAGGTATGGGGTACATTATAAACTCAATGCTTTTGAACATCTCAAGTTTGTACATGCTTGTTGAGATATGAGTGTGGTATTGACTGTATACACAGATTCATTCTTTAGTTTTTATACATCAAAATTGATATGCTATCCTTGAAGATGCTAGTTCTAATATCAGCAAGAGAAAAAAATGAGCATAGTCAGCTACCCTTTAAAAGCACACAAAATACAGAAGATCTACACAAAGTTACATCACTAAACAACACAGATGTTTAGTTACAATCACTAAACACCACAGAGAGTAAGATCCTAAAATTTTCCAGAGGGGAGAATAAGTTACAAAAAAGGAATGAGAATCATAGTGTCTTCAGAACTTTCAACAGCAACCTTTCACCAGCAACACTAGATGCCTGAAGGCAATAGAACAATGCCCTTAAAATTCTGAGGAAAAATCAATGATTGTTCTACCCTCACACTTGATGGGTGGTTTGTATAGGCAGAGAAATACAGGTTGAAAAAGACATTTTCAGGTCTAAAACTAAAATATACCTTTCCTGTACCTTTTCTCAGATGCTACTGGAGGATGGATTCCATCAATCAAGGTTATAAACAATGATGGCAACAACAACAAAAACGGTAAGATATATGATTTAGGAAGTGGGAGCTCAAACACTGGAGAGCAGGAAAGGAAGGTCGCAGATGAGTCACAAGTCATGCTCAGAGAATAATCAATCCCAGTTGGTGCCAGAGCACGGAGGCTGCAAGAGGAAGTTATCTGGGAGATAAAGGGAACGGATGCATTTGTATTTTGGCATTTAAAAAACTCTGTCGGTATTTGACCGCTCACTTGAACTTTTTAAAAAACAGATACATAGAAAACTAAACATTTTATGGGAAGAGAGTATGGTACACTACCTGGCTCAGCAGAGAATATTTTTATAGTTATATTGTAAATGCTGTCTTGATCTGACTGATAATTTTGTTGAGAAAATCATGGGAATGGGCAGACTAAGGCCAGGGGTAGGAGGTTGAACTAAATAACCAACATCCATAATAAGATACAATATCCCAACTGATAAAGAAATAGAAGGAAATCATCAATGCATAGGTAAATTCCAGATAAAACAGCTAAGAGTTAACAGTGGTCCCCTCTAGAGAACACTAGTGGAATAGGAGGTATGGGGTAGAGAAAGGGATCATTGTTTTTTAAGTCTTTTAGCACTATCTGACTTTTTTTAATTCCATAAATGCATTACTTCAAATAATGCTTTATAAATTAAAGACATTCTGATTGAAAGGATCCCCCACGTACTGAGTAGGATGAACAAAATATGACTCATACCTAAACACACACTGAGAACTTCATCATCCTTGGAATTTCTAAATTATACCAGCTTTCAGAAAGAAATACCTTTGTAAGTAACAGTTCTACAGATATTTTAGTGACAACAATGTATTGTTGTTTTGCTTTGTATTAAAGTTCTGAGTGAAAATTTTGGATTTACACCTTTACACATGAGTAATAGATTGACTGTGACTAGACTTAAAAGGATCCTAATAAGAACAAGCTGACCCACCCAATCAGGGTAGAATACACCCAACTCTATTAAGAGTTCCTCAGAGTATGGACAGGGTACAGAGGGACCAAAAAAAAAAGATATGCAATATTTCCTGGGTCTAGCAACAGAAGGAGACATTCCAACACTAGGTCTGAGGGAGAGAATAGTTATAAGAACCCAAAAAAGTTAGATAAAAGGAAATTAATGGATCTATTAGACCTTAACCCATGGAAAAGTCTCTTAAAAACAGCAATGTTTCAATAATCTAGGACTGTCTACTTCAGAAAGAATCCATTCATAATAATTTGTTTTAAAAGAACATTTACATAATAAGGTAAATGCCATTCATTATCTATGGGTGGAATCTAAAAACCAGAAAATGGAAGACTTAGTTATAATTTATTTTTAAATCAAGCTTTGACATTTACAATCTTTTATGTAACTATAATTAACAGATTTGGTAGAAGAGACAAGAGGTTGGGTAAATTTAGTAAGTTCTTCATCTTTCCCAGCAGAGACAATAAGTCCTGTCTAAACAGGAAGGAACCCAGTGGACAATGTAGGAGGCCAGGAAGAAAAGATGGGTGACTGACCTTCATAAGGAAGCAACATAGTACGATGATGCACTGAATGAGAAAAAACCTGATAAACATGACCAGGTTCCCTCTTATCATATAAGCCCCAACAAGCCTGTGAAGCCAGCACAGGGAATAGCCTCATCATTGAAATGATGTATATGTAAGTCTTCACATATACCTCATGGATACAAGGTCCTTTGACAGCTGAGCAGTAAAAATAGTGGAGATGCCTACTGCTGTGGATTGAAGTGTGCCCCCCTCCAAACACATGTGTTGAAGCCCTAACCTCCAATGTGATGGTATTTAGAGATGAGACCTTTAGGTGATAATTATGTTTAGATGAGGTCATAGCAGTGGGGTCCTTATGGAGGGATTAGTGCCCTTGAAAAAGAAAAGAAATGGTACCAAAGCTCTCTCTGTGACATATGAGGCGCAAGAAGGTGGCCATCTGTAAGCCAGGAAGAGCACACGACCACAGACACACTGATCTCAGACTTCTAGCCTTCAGAAACGTGAGAAAATAAATCTCTGTTGTTTAAGCCACACAGTCTATGATAATTTACAGCGGCAGCCTGAGCTGACTAATATGATGATTAAGACAAAGTTTGACTGCTGTCTAATGATGCCCAGCCATGGTGGAAAACACTAGTTCTAAAAAATACTGTTCTGGCCACGGAGAATAAGATGTGGCCTGAGAATGCTAAGGCCTCTCAGCTACTGTATTACTTACCTAGGAATGTTTCCTGCTACAAGAAAACCCAGCTTAGAGGTACTTTTAAAACGTAGGTTTATTCTTCTCACATAGTAAGAATTGTAAACTCAATATTGATGTCATGGGCCCAGACTCTTTATTCCTCAATCTTTAAAATGTTGGATTGTTGTCCACAAGCTTTTCAATTTGTGATAGCAAGATGACCTCCATGCATCTCATTTGACTTCTAGGCAGAAATGATGAGGAAGGAGCAAAAGCCTGTCCCTCCCAAGGCTTTGTTGAGCCTTTCTGAATAAAAATGAAAATGTTCCCCTATAGTTCATTTGCCAAAACTGAGTCATGTTCCCTGCCCTTCCTCATACTTATATCAGTCTGAGAAAATAGATATCCATGAGTGGTTTAGACAAATCATGATCTATCAATCAGTGGGGATAAGAGCCTAACCTCCAAGAGATCATAGATAGAACCCTAGCTCCTCCCTGAAAATTAGGAGTTCTTTAGGAGGCAAAAAGACATGGGTAGGAAAGCAATATATCTTGCAAACCCACCTTCTCTTCCTGATGTACTTGGAATAACTTGAGAGAGGAACAAATAGCTCATATACTATCAAAGTATTTAGCTTAAATTTCTATGTAGGATTTTCCCCCATTCAGTCGCCTTACAAGTAGGGCTCCCACATCAATTTCTAGATCAATTTCTAGTTATCTGTTAAAACAGAGTGACATTTGAGAAGGGCAATAGTGTAGATGACAGCTCACTGGGGGTGCTGTAGGCTCCCAGGCTGAGCTGGGAGGGTTGTTAGTAGTACAGGAAGTAAGTAGAGTCAATATAGGTGAATGCTAGTGAAACTTCTTCACTTCGTCCTGAAAAGGAGTAGGCGGCTATTAAACCCTATCAATATTGACTTATAACCTCTACAGGAAGGAGGGGTAACAGTTACACCTACTGTGCAAAGTACTTGGAACTAATATTGCTTCAGCAAAGTTACACAAGATTTTAAAAAAAAAAGCAAAATATGGCTATTGATATAACTGCCCAGTATATCGAGATCTAGACCAATAGCATTTGCTGACAGTGAATCTCTTTCAAACTCTAATAGCCACCTGCTGTAACTTTATATGCGAAGTCAGTGAGCTTCAGGATTTGAAGTGTGAGCTTTCAGAAACCCCATATGTAATATTTTCCATTAGATAGAGCTGCATGCAGAGAGATAGAGATTTTTATAGTGCTGGGTAAGTTCAGTCTTGCTTTTTGATGGAGTTTCAGCAATAGAACTAGTTAATTACACCCTCGAGCCACATCCCTATCTGATATGGTACAGTAATGAGATTCTTAATACTTATTAACCTCATGAATTTTGCAAACTGATAAAATTGAAAGAAGGAACATCTGTGGCATCACTGAGACTTTATTCAATGACTCTGTGTCTAATATGTTAAGGATATTACCGTTGCCTCCTTTCTAAAGCTTAAAGGATAATTTTGATATATTCCTTTTTTTTTTTAACACAAATCCTTCTGACCGTAAGGTATCATCCTTTGTATCCAACTTGGATACAAGTCTTAAAACAAAGCCTGATTTAAGTTCAAGCTAGAAATATACCTCCCTTTTTCCATTACTAATAAATTCTTGTTTTGAACATCAAAATAATGTTTTTAAAAGTATTTTGTATAAAATATTAATTTGATCTCCTTCCCAATATCCCAATAAAACCTTTTTTACAATTAAGGATGCAAAACTTAGATTAAATGATACCCAACATTACGTACTTACGTGCCAAGCACAGTGCTAAGTGATTTATTAAACCAGTGCTCACTGCAACCCTAAGGACCCTAAGGCAGGTGTTTTTAACTCCTAAGCCTCAGTTTCAGTATCTGTAAAATGGAGATATGACATCAGATAATAAGTGAAAGAGCCGCGGATTTGTACCTTATCTAAAGGTTCAGCTTTCCCAAACTCACAAGACACTTTGCACTCATGCTATGGAGACAAGACCCTTCACTCCATCTGCTTATTCCTGCAGATTTAGAAATGGACTCTGCTTCTTAGATTTCAGATTTACAGACAGAAAACCCAAAAAAAAAAAAAAAATGAACTGCGTAAGCAACAGAAGCAGACGTTGATTAACTTGTGCTGGGAGAACCAAGACAAGATTCACAGAGTGTGCCGTACAACAAGCCTTAAAAATGAATAAAAGTAAAAGTTGGTGAAATACTGAAAACTTCTCCACACTGTATGCTGTTGTAAGCCTGGCTATGAGAACTGTCTATACTTCTTGTTCTGGCAAGTCTGAATTATATAGCTCAGTGCTATTCTATAGAGTTTTCTAATAATGATGGATAACGGAAATCCTCTCTGTGCTGTCAAAATGGTAGCCACTAGCCACAGCTGGATACTGAACACTGGAAATGTGGCTACTGTGACTGAGGCAGTTTTAACTTAATTTTAATTAATTTAAATGTAAATAGCCATTTTGGACTAGTGGTTCCCATGTTGGGTGGCACATATCTAGAGACTTTTTAAATACAGCCTGTTTGCGTGCCTTGGATCTTTAGATGAAAGTTGAAATAGATAGAGGAACAGCTGGGTGGAAAGTAAGGGGCTTGGAGGAAAAGGCCTAAACACGAAGATTGTCTACCCTTGCTAACAAATCAGAATTTTTACCCTGAAGGTAGTAATAGATAATAAGAGTATTTACATTATTTCTTTTGACATTCTTTTAGAAATCTTCTGATATACATATGTGTGTGTCTGATATATATAAATATATATACATATATTACACACACACACCACAGAGAGAGAATTTGGTTTAAGCAAGATGTGGAACAGATGTTTCATTTATTCAACTGCTTCTTATTAGAAAAGGGCACCTCTTTATTCCTGTCAAGCGTTAAAGGCAAAAATTATTCTGATACTTAAAATGGTAAGGAAGACTTTATTCAGGACTCTTGCAACAGGTGTCAAGACTGTTGCCATGCGAGAGAGAGAGATGGGACACAATTCAGAATACTGTAAAGATAACTGGAGATTTATGGCCATGGGGGCTGGGGTGCAGGGTACAATGGATGGAAACTTACCAAGAGGAGAAATCAAGGGTAGGGGATTCTTGCTAAACTGACTTAACAGGATTCTTGCTGAAGGCAGGCCAGGTGATCAGATATCACCTGGGGGATGGTGGGGGATGAGGAATTTGATCAGGTATGAGGGTGACCAGATATCGAGGGTGTCTGACAGGATTCTCTCTAAACTGACTTAGTGGAATTCTTGCTACAGTCAGGCTGGGAAGGCAAAGAGCTAGTCAGAAAGATTGCTCAGAGGAACCTGACTAAATTTTGATCAAGGGGAGAGTCTTTGTCATAAGAAACCACAAAAGAAGATTAATGCTAAGACCTTCACTGGAATAGTAGATGACAGGTGAATGAGTAGTTCTCAGAGACCCTTATTTTCCCTAAATAATGTGAATCGTGTTGTAATCTGAAATTCCTTTCCTCTAGTCACTCTTCTTATCCCTCCCCAGAAGAAGCAGTAGGCTTAACATTTACTTAAGAAGAGACAGTCCTGAGAAAAAGGTAATCAGGAAAAACCTAAAAGGGTGGTATGTATGTTCTGTTGTGAAGGGATGTCCACCATTACTTAATCCTGAGGACCAGAATTCCTGTCTGCTGCCAGGGTGCTTGCCCTCCCCACTACTTTCTTTACCACAATGCTTTGATTCTTTTCTGGTTACAATAGATTAGTTTGCCTCTGACTTGCAAATTTGCGGTATGACTTCTTTTCAAAAGAAAGAAAAAAGGAATTGAGGGTTCTCACAGTGAGCAGGAAAGGAGTTGACAAGACCATGATGAACCCGGCCCAGGAGTCAGGTGGAAAATGTACTTTCATGATTCCTCCTCCAAGAACTCAACCAAATGAGCACTACGGCTGTTCTGGCTGCCTTGACATTCCAGTCTCTTAGTCCTGCTGTTCTTCCTGGGGCCTTGTCTTCCTGAAGCATCCTACTTCTCCCTCAAGGACTTGTAGCATGCTCACTACGGTATCATCAGCGCACTTACCACGTCGTGCTAACGAAAGCTATGAGTAGTGAAAAACTTATTTACATAAAAAGTTGAAAGAAAGGAGCCATGATTCTCCACTCCATGCAGCTTTGGTGTACCTGCCTCTTAGGGTTGCCTTGTGCATAAAAAGCGCTTAAGATGACTACCAGAGACCTGCCTTCTCTTTCCCCAGCCTCTGAGAAAACCTCTCATTCCCAGTGCCTCCCCCATCACTAGCTCAGCAGCTTTTAGCTGCAAAAGTGACTACTCTTCCCACCTGCTTTGCCACCTGTAATACTAAGCTCCTAAGAGCTTCCTGAGGACTAGTACTGGTTCATTTTAAAGAAAGAGACAGGCTACTTTTGTTTTACATTCCCTTGCAGAATGAGCCTGACTGCACAAGGTTAGAGATTAAGGGATGGTACATTCATTTCCTGTAGCAGATATTAGATAGGCAGTTGACACTGAAGCCAAGCTGGTGAAAATAAATGAAATATTTGAGGCTGCATTGAACCTAAAATCTTTAGAGGGTGATACATAAACTTACAGTGGATAAAAAATTAGTTTAATTGTTAATAATGACTTGGTAAGCATTGTAATTTGGGATAAGGGTGAAAGAGGTTGTAGTTTAGAACCAGACCGCAAATGAAATATATTCGTACGCTTGTTCTGTTCAAACACGAAAGCATGCGGTCAGAAAAAAAACGCAGAAGCCCTGAGCAGATAATGGGATTTCTCTTAATTTGATTTGCTGTGGAGAATGCTGGCCTATTTAATACATCCATGTGGTGCTGTTGTTTATACTTTGGTTTCTAATTAGCATAGTCATTCTGAAGCCTCTAGCTGACTTCTCCTTCCATATAAATCTAATTTGACCTTGAGGAGGGTTATTAGAGCAGCACAAGGCCCACAAATAAAGGGAAATGTCTACCAAACAGCAGGCAGGCTCAGCGCGTCTGGGGCAAGGCGTCGAGGCTGGCAACCGGGCTGGTGTGCGGAGCTGCAGAAGGGACAACAAATCAACCACCAGCCTCCCTCCAACCCTCCCCAGGCCCACCCCGCCCCGGCCTGAGTTGCCTGGCCAAAGCAATTGCATGAAAAAGAAAAAGAAAAAAAAAAAGATGATATTGAGGGGATGTGAAAGCTATAAAGAAAAGATTTAAAATTGATTTTGAAAGTTTCTCAACTAGGCCCTAGAATGGATGGTCTGTATTGAAGTAAATGCTTAGTCTCCCTCCTAAAACTCCTTGTAAAGAGTGACATTTCAATTTTCCCTGGCTTTGGGGAGCTTGATTTTTTTTTTTTTTTTTTTTTACAGCTCTATACCTCAGTCTTTGAGGAGCACCTTCTAGCAGTGATGATAAATTATACTGAGTGGGAATATGGACAACATTGATAAAGGAGCACTAATCCTTATTCTGTGTGAAAAATAGTCTGAAGGCAGATTCTATCCCAAAGGGGAAGAAAGAAGAATGCTAAACATGACTAGCAGTGACCTGTTTTTTCACCAAGTGATTGGAGCTCAAGTACATTTTGACTAAAATGTTTTTTGTGGGGAAGAGCAAGGGACGTAAACTCTTTGTAAAGGGCATTGAAGTACTAACTTATAATTCTGTGGTAACTCTAAAGAAGAGAGATAACAAGGTTCTTTTGAGGAGATTTAGGGACTCTACTAACATTGATCTGGTGGGTCCCTTATAGGGTTTACATTCATGGTTAGCAGTTTGTCCTAACTAGGTCCTATGTCCCTTATAAAGTTGGTAGAAGCAGCTTTCAATGGCTCAGCGAGCCTTATTCTTAAGGGTCTATGGGAGCTCTGATGAGCATAACTTATTGCAAAACTTGCTCCTCCTGTGAGGAGAAGAATGCTAATGATCTGAATCTGTTCTTTATCCAGAACAGTGAGAATTACAGCTCTCCTTAGAACATACTGAAAAGTCTGTAGGATTAAACTTTTAAAAATGCACTTTTGTCACATTCTGCATATTCTATTTAAACACATGTCTATCAACAATTTATTGTATATTCACAGTGTTAAGAGGTGCAGACACACAAATATACATCCCTATCTAAGAAAAGGAGAAATCAGAGAGACAGAGGGAGGGAGGGAGAATGAATTTAAAAATTAAAAGAGCCTAATAACTCATAGTAATTTTTTAATGTCACAAGGATAGGGAGGGGAGGTTTCTGAAAAAGATAAATGGAAGTACCTTTTCTAGATACTTCTAAATGGGGGTGGACATAGATTTCATATGGAAGAAGCTAGGGACATATCCAAGACCCTTTGTCCAAGGAGGTAGTGGTAATAAGATCTAAGCACTCTCCTAAAAGTTCAAAAACCTCTTATTTTGGCTTATTTACTTTCTACCCTACCCCAATCCAGAAAGACTGCTTAATCTCACTGCCCAACTACCCATGAGATCAGGCAAGTTGCCTCCCTGCTCTTTGCATCTGTTTCTTCATCTGTCAAAACCTGACCAGAGTGAATCTCCAAGGGGAGGAGAGTCATCTTCTGGGGATTTTTCTTTTCCACCTGATTTCTGTTACAAGTTAGAATGTCTCAGGGGTCAGTCCCGGGCTCTCATGTGTTTACTTCTCACACTTCTCCTTAGAAGATCTTTTCCACAAGTTCAAACACCATGTCCAGGCTACATGCTAAGCTTTGAGCTGCCTATAAATAGGTGAGTAGAAATGTTAACTAAGTGATTACCTAAATGGGTCTGGCTGTGAGAAGAGTTCTGGTATAAAGACAATGTATCTATCAATAAAATAGAATTCATGGTCTGCTCTCCCAGCCCCTAGTGTCAATGCCCATAAACCTACTCTGTCTCAAGATCCCAGGCTCAGCAAGAGCCAGCCTACCACCCTTGTTCCCTTAGAGGAAGTCTTGATAGTTTCCCCAAATGTCTCCTACCTTGTCCACCATCCCTCTGCCTCTACACCCCCATGCCCACATTATGATCTAAGACACATCACCTTCCATCCAGATCACTGTAATGGGCTGCTGCAAACTTGTCATTTCCCAAACACTCTCTACATACCATCAACAATGGTCTTTTTTTTTTTTTTTTTTTTTTTTGCGGTACGCGGGCTTCTCACTGTTGTGGCCTCTCCCGTTGCAGAGCACAGGCTCCTGACGCGCAGGCTCAGCGGCCATGGCTCACGGGCCCAGCCGCTCCGTGGCATGTGGGATCTTCCCGGACCGGGGCATGAACCCGTGTCCCCTGCATCAGCAGGCGGACTCTCAACCACTGCGCCACCAGGGAAGCCCAACAATGGTCTTTGTAGTATGGACATGTATCATCAGTCCCCCATTTAAAACTTTCAGTGGCTACCCATTTCTCTTAGGCTTTGGGCCCTCATCCTAATCTGCCCTCTGTAGCCCACCAAATTTGGTCCTGCCTGCCCCTCCTTTTCCTTTGCCATTTGCCCTTGGCTCAGTGCTCTCCCTTCACAGTGGCCTTTCAACTCCTTCAACAAGTGAAGTTCCTTTCCACATTGTACGACTGCCTGTACAGTATCAGCCCAGTCACCCCTATCCTACCACCGCCTCTCATCATGCAACAAAGTGAAAGTTTATCAGATGGTGCCCAATTCTATAGAAGAAAATAAGACAAGGTAAGAGGGGCAGGGAATGACTGAGGGAAAGGAGGAAGTTGTCATTTTTTTTACTGAATGACCAAGGGAAGACCTTCTAAAAAGGTCACAAATGACAGAGACATGAAATGCATGAGTGAGCCAATCAGCTGTATTGGTAACAGCGTTCCAGGCCAAAAAAAACCCAAAAAAATCAAACCTCTCAGTGGCTATTGAGCTACAGCAAGGAGGCCAGTGTGGCTGAAGCAGAGTAAGGGGGGGCAGAGGGCAGTAGGCGACAGGGTCAGAAAGGTGGCTTATCGACCATCAGCCACCATAAAGCATTCTGGATTTTACTCCAGCTGGGAAATCATAGGAGTTGTTGGAGAGATGACTGACATGATCTGAATCATAGTTTTAAAGAATATTCTTACCACAACAGCCAGAGTTAGAGTGTAAGGGGACAAGGATGGAAGCAATAGACAGTTAGGAGCACATTAAAATAGTCCAGGTGCTGAGGTGGTGGTATTGGAATGGCCATCACAGTATTAGCAATACAGGCAATGAAATAACTGGATTAAAGCTATTGTTTGAAGGAGAGCTCACAGGATTTACTGATGGATGGGATGAGGGCTGTGAGCTTCCTCCTCATTCTTCAGAAACAGAGTTTGTGTCAATTCCTCAGATGCCTTTCTGACTGTCTTTCTCCCCCAACCAACTCAGGTTATATGTAACCCCCCACCCCAACTTGTGCTTATCCTCATAGCATTCGTCACCATTGTAATTAAACAGAAATTATTCTAATGATGAACCTACTTCCCAGGTTAAGTCATATACTTACAGGGAAGGCAATGTCTGTGCTATTCCCCATTCTACTGTGAACACAGAAGCACGGGAGACACTCATTAGATAAACTGGGTTAAACTGCAGTTGGCTTCACTACATTGGAGTCCACCTGGCCAGTCATACAAAGGTACACCTTTTATAATCATTTTGTTATATTGCTATTAAAATAGAAGTGGAGACTTAACTCCAACAAGAGTCATGATAATTATAGAAGAGTACATCCTCGTTGGCAGCTCTTAGAGTGTGAACAATAGTGAAATGCATGGCTATTAGGCAATCTGGAGTAATCAGACCTTTTCAGACATTGAGCCAATATGTATACCCACCAAGCTGTGTCCACATTTTATTGTAATCCAATAGAATTCATTATATAAGCACTTAAAAGTATGTATTAATATTAAGAGGCTAAAAATTTCTAACATGAAGATTTCAGAGGCACAGTTTATGAAAGCACCAGACCTTCTGGTTCAACCAATTAAACCCAACACTAATTCCAAATTACCTGCTGTCTATAGTGCTGAAATCTGGCTACCAGCTCTGGCATAAACATGGCACATTCATACAAGGCCACAAAATTAATTTTTACATGTTGTATTAGTTTCCTAGGGCTGCTGTAACAAAGCGCCACACACTTAAAACAACAGAAATTAACTCTTTTGCCATTCTGGAGGCTAGAAATCTGGTATCAAGGTGTTGGCAGGGCCACGCTCCTTCTAAAACTTCCTTTCCTGGTCCAGCTACTGGGAGCCTCAGGTGTTCCTTGGTTTGCAGCAGCATAACTCTAATCTCTGCCTCTGTCTTCATATGGCTATCTTCCCTTTGTGTTTATGTCTAACTTTCCTTCTTCTTATAAGGATACCAGTCATATGGTTAAGGATCCCCCCTATATTGGTATGATCTCATCTTAAGTAATTACATCTTCAATGACTCTATTCCCAAATAAGGTCACATTCATAAGTACAGGGAGTTAGGAATTCAAATTTTGAGGGGACACAATTCAACACATAACAGATGTGGTGAAAAGTGGAGCTGGGAGCAATTTTATCCAGTGTAGAGAAATGGGCTACAAATCAGGAAAACCCTGACCTAAGGTTCAGTTCATTAAAGGCAAAAATAGGTTGCTTTAACAAGTTAACCTCATTTCTTCTTTCCCACTCTTTAAAATGAGGGTGTTAGAAGAGATGACCTCTGGTCACTCAGGTAATTCAGATCAGATCAAGATGAAACTAAGTTAAGCATTGAGCCTGCTCATATCATATAGAATCAACCATATGGTGAACATTGCTGGTCCTTCCATTGTTTCCTTAGAGGTTTAACAAACCATTTTTGTTCCTTAAATGCCACAGGAGATGGTAAGACATTACATCTGACATCACTTCTAGTTGAGTCATATCAGTGTCCTAGGCTCAGAATTGTAATTGGTTACTAGTTGTATCTCCTGTACTCAATAAATCCTGTAGCCATAGCACAGAGGGTATTTCAAAACACTTTAGCAGAATTGAAATCACAATCTAAATACTCAATCCCCTCAAAAATTGCCTTTGTTGATAGACCCTTTACTGCACAAAACTTCAGTATTCTCTTGTATGGATGGGTAGTTTATTCTTCCATTATGCTTTGTCAGACTGATGCTAACTTGAGACTGTAAATATCGATGTCTTTCAGTTATCTCTCTATGTTCCATTAAGAAACAATTAAATTGCTGTATCACAGTTTAAAGAGGAGATGGTTTATCTCTGGGGATAGAAAGCCCAGAGATAAACCCACGCACATATGGTCACCTTATCTTTGATAAAGGAGGCAGGAATGTACAGTGGAGAAAGGACAGCCTCTTCGATAAGTGGTGCTGGGAAAACTGGACAGGTACATGTAAAAATATGAGATTAGATCACTCCCTAACACCATACACAAAAATAAACTCAAAATGGATTAAAGACCTAAATGTAAGGCCAGAAACTATCAAACTCTTAAGAGGAAAACATAGGCAGAACACTCTATGACATAAATCACAGCAAGATGCTTTTTGACCCACCGCCTAGAGAAATGGAAATAAAAACAAAAATAAACAAATGGGACCTAATGAAACTTCAAAGCTTTTGCACAGCAAAGGAAACCATAAACAAGACCAAAAGACAACCCTCAGAATGGGAGAAAATATTTGCAAATGAAGCAACTGACAAAGGATTAATCTCCAAAATTTACAAGCAGCTCATGCAGCTCAATAACGAAAAAACAAACAACCCAATCCAAAAATGGGCAGAAGACCTAAATAGACATATCTCCAAAGAAGATATACAGATTGCCAACAAACACATGAAAGAATGCTCAACATCATTAATCATTAGAGAAATGCAAATCAAAACTACAATGAGATATCATCTCACACTGGTCAGAATGGCCATCGTCAAAAAATCTAGAAACAATAAATGCTGGAGAGGGTGTGGAGAAAAGGGAACACTCTTGCACTGCTGGTGGGAATGTGAATTGGTACAGCCACTATGGAGAACAGTATGGAGGTTCCTTAAAAAACTACAAACAGAACTACCATATGACCCAGCAATCCCACTACTGGGCATATACCCTGAGAAAACCATAATTCAAAAAGAGTCATGTATCAGATGTCCATTGCAGCTCTATTTACAATAGCCCGGAGATGGAAACAACCTAAGTGCCCATCATCAGATGAATGGATAAAGAAGATGTGGCACATATATACAATGGAATATTACTCAGCCATAAAAAGAAATGAAATTGAGCTGTTTGTAATGAGGTGGATAGACCTAGAGTCTGTCATACAGAGTGAAGGAAGTCAGAAAGAGAAAGACAAATACCGTATGCTAACACATATATATGGAATTTAAGAAAAAAAAGTCATGAAGAACCTAGGAGTAAGACAGGAATAAAGACACAGACCTACTAGAGAACGGACTTGAGGATATGGGGGGGGGGGAAGGGTGAGCTGTGACAAAGCGAGAGAGAGGCATGGACATATATACACTACCAAACGTAAGGTAGATAGCTAGTGGGAAGCAGCCGCATAGCACAGGGAGATCAGCTCGGTGCTTTGTGACCCCCTGGAGGGGTGGGATAGGGAGGGAGGGAGACGCAAGAGGGAAGAGATATGGGAACATATGTATATGTATAACTGATTCACTTTGTTATAAAGCAGAAACTAACACACCATTGTAAAGCAATTATACCCCAATAAAAATGTTAAAAAAATACAAACTTCTAGTTTAAAATAAACACAGCCTGGGGGTGTAATGTACAGCATGGGAATTCTAGTTAACAATACTGTACTGTAATTTGAAAGTTGCTAAGAGAGTAGATCTTCAAAGCCCTCATCACAAGGAAAATAATTTGTAACTATGTGTAAACTTATTCTGGTAATCATTTCACAATATATACATATATCAAAGCACTAAATTGTAAACCTAAAACTATTATAATGCTATATGTTAATTATATCTCAGTGAAAAATAAATATAAAATCAACATACAGAAATCAGTTGTTTCTATAAACTAATAGCAAACCATCCAAAAAATATAAAGAAAAGAGTCCCATTTATAATAGCATCAAAAAGAAAAAAACTTAGGGATATACTGAATGAAGGTAGTAAAAGATCTTTATACTTAAAACTGTATAACATTGGTAAAACAAAGTGAAGACAAACAAATGGAAAGATATTCCAAGTTCATGGATTGGAAGAATTAATATTGTTAAAATGTCCATATTGCCCAAAGTAATCTGCAGATTAAATGCAATCCCTATCAAAATTCCAATGACATTTCTCACAGAAGTAGGGAAAAAAATCAAATTAATATGGAACCACAAGAGACTATCAATAGCCCAACCAACTTAAGCAAATTTTTAAAAAGTTGGATGCATTACACTACCTGCTTTCAAAATATACTACAAAGCTATTGTTATCAAAATAGCATGGTACTGGCATAAAAACAGACATATAGACCAAAGAAACAGAGGAGAGAACCAAGAAATAAATCCACACATTTATGGACAATTGATCTTTGACAAAAGTGCCAAGAACACACAATGGGGAAAGGACAGTCTCTTAATGGTTTGGGGAAAACTGGTTTTCCACATACAGAACACTGAAACTGGACTTTTATATCACTCCATATACAAAAACCACCTCAAAGAGAAATGGATTAAAGACTAAATATAGGACTTAAAACCATTAGAAGAAAACATAGTGAAAATTTTTCTTGACATTGGTCTTGGCAATGATTTTTTGGATATGGCACCAAAAGCACAAGTAACAAAAGCAAAAATAGACAAATGGGATTGCATCAAACTAGAAAGCTTCTGCACAGCATAGGAAACAATAAACAGAGTGAAGAGAAATATACAAAATGGGAAGAAATATTTGCAAACCATACTTCTCATAAGAGGTTAATATCCAAAATATATAGGAAACTCAAACAACTCAATAGCAAGAAAACAAATAACCTGATTTTTAAAATGAGCAGAGGACCTGAATAGATAATTTTCCAAAGAAGACATACCGATGGCCAACAAGTACATAAAAAGGTGCTCAATATCACTAATCATCAGGGAAATGAAAATCAAAACCATGATGAGATATCACCTCACACCTCTCAGAATGTCTATTATCAAGAAGTCAAGAAACAGCACTGGCAAGGATATGGAGAAAAGGGAACCCTCTTTAACTATTGGTGAGGTTGTAACTCTGTGCAACCACTATGGAAAATAGTATGGAGTTTCCTTAAAAAACTAAAAATGGAACTACCATACAATCCAGCAATTCCATTTCTGGGTATTTACATGAAGAAAAGGAAAACATTCATTCAAAAAGATATATGCACTCCTATGTTCATCACAGCACTATTTACAGTAGCCAAGATATGGAAGCAACCTAAGTGTCCATCCATAGATGAATGGATAAATGAGATGTAGTATATATATATATATATATATATACACACACACACACACACACACACAATGGAATGGAATGGAATACACATACACACACACACACACACACACACACAATGGAATAAAATCTTGTCATTTACAGCAACATGGATGTACCTTGAGGATTTTATGCTAAGTGAAATAAGTCAGACAAAGACAAATACTGTATGATTTCACTCATATATGGAATCTAAAAAACAAAACAAATGAACAAACAAAACAAACTCACAGAGAACAAACTGGTAGCTGCCAGAGGGGGAGGAGGGTAAGGGAGATGGGTAAAAAAAAAATGAAGGAGATTAAGAGGTACAAACTTCCCAACTATTAGATAATTAAGTCACAGGATGTAATGTACACATAGAGAACATAGTCAATAATATTGTAACAACTGTGTATGATGATGGATGTAACTGCTCTTATTGTGATGATCATTTCATAATGTATAAAAATATCGAATCACTATGTTGTACACTTGAAACTTACATATTTTAAGTACAACTCAAAACCTGCAGTGTTCTCCAC
Source organism: Tursiops truncatus (assembly GCF_011762595.2). Lineage (NCBI taxonomy): Eukaryota > Metazoa > Chordata > Mammalia > Artiodactyla > Delphinidae > Tursiops > Tursiops truncatus. The sequence continues at coordinate 88,230,377 of NC_047035.1, read as the reverse complement.
AATAAATAAATATAATTAAAAGAAAAAAATTTAAAGTAGAACTCATAGAAGCAGAGAGTAGAACAGTTACCAGGGGCCATGGGTAGGAGGTGGGGAGGATGGGAAGATGTTGGTCAAAGGGTAAAATTTGCAGTTTTGTAGGATGAGTAAGTCTAGAGATCTAAGGTACAGGCATGTTGACTGTACTTACTACTACTGTATTAAACACTGAAAATATGCTGAGGATAGATTTCAGATGCACCCATCACACACCCAAAAAACTATTTTGAGGAGGTGTGTTAATTAGCTTGATTGTAGTAATCATTTCACTATGTATATCACATCATGTTGTACACCTTAAATATATACAATTTTTATTAATGAATGAAATTATATTAGAAAGCTTTCTAGGATCCTTTGCAGTATTTCATGAGCAGAGTTAGTCAAGGAAATTAATTTTTCTTATTTTCAGCATATAATAAAACCTTTCTAAATCTAAAAAGAGAGGAAGGAGAGTATAGTTGACCCTTGAACAACACAGGTTTAAACTGTGTAGGTCCACTTATACATGGAATTTTTTTTTTCAATAAATAGGTTCTACAGTACTACACGATCTGTGGTTGGTTAAACCTGTGGATCTGGAACCATGAATTCAGAGAGCCAACCGTAAAGTTGTATGCAGATTTTCAGCTGCATGGGAGTCAGTGCTCCTAACACCCCCATGTTTGGGTCAACTGTATTTCATATTTTGACAATAGAATTAACTCATTATTAAGTTGCATTAAAGCCCTACAAAAGGATAATGAAAAGTGAGGGCAACGAAATGTAAGGTTGAAGGCCAGAGGGAACGCCGTTAGATTTCAAAGAGGCCTTATCCCGCACTGTGGGAGAGCAGAAGGAAAACCAAACTCAGAATTTAATAGTACAAGTACAGAGCTTTAAGATAGAATGTTTGGCCAAGAAGCGGGTCTGTTGGGAAAGCCTGGGACACATGGGACAAGGACAGTTAAATGCCTATACCTGAAAGCTTTGGCTCACCATATGTCTCTGTACCCTCAGAACTTACAGAGCTGCCCCTTCTCCTTATCAAGAGCTAGTAATCCCTTCATGTGTAAAGACATGTCAGAGACCTGTTACTAAGCAGGCAACAGATGGACCTCTCAGAGTCTACTGTCACTTCCTGTCCTAGCTGCCAGATCAATAGCACAGGGTAAGTTAATACCGCTGGAGATATGCAGGACCTGATAAGGAAGGAAAGGAATGATATCTTCAAAGAACTAACCAAATTATACTGACAAGGGCCAAGAAAGTAAAAGTCAGCTTGTATTTTAAGAAAGCTTGATCAAAGGGGCTGGAACATAAGCCTGGGATAAGAAAGAGTTTATTGACTCAGGAAGCACTCTCTCAGGATATGAGATTTACACCTTGACAAGAACCCCAAGGGATGGTATAAATCACTGTTAGAATGTCACCTAGAAGTCTGGAGAAAATGATGATTCGTACTGGGTCAAGCTGCTACCACTGAGCTTCCACGCAGATTGTGGAGAAAAGTAAAAGGCTCAAATCCACTATACAATAGTATGCCTATAGTTAACAATACTGTATTGTGCACTTAAGAATTTATTAAGAAGGTAGGTCTCATGTTAAGTGTCCTCACCACGATAAAAAGTAAACATTAAAGGAAGAAGTAGAAGGCTCAGGAAAGTGGACATTGCTGAAATGAATATATGAGACCAAAAGCCCCAACAGAAAATGACGTTGCATGAGAAGACTAAGAGGGCATACTATTCACCAAGACCATCAGCAACGGGCTAGTAAGGAGACACCAGCATCACATAGCAGTTTGGCCAGGGTTGACAGTAGGAGAAGTTGTCCCAGAGCTTGGCTCAGGGATAGCGATGTGGAAGAACGGGTCCCAAAGCAATACAGGCTAGTCAGCCACATGCTTAACCTCCAGAAGGCAGGGGATTTCAATTATCACAACAATAAGCAACCTCATAGTGACAGCCAAGGGGGCTTGACCCATAGAAGGCTATGGAAATGGCTAATAGGATATAATTCCATAGAGGAAAAATGGATGGGTGGCCAGTGGAGGTACTGCTTGAAAAATATATAATCAAAAGAAAGGAAGAATGGATGATTAGAAAGCTAAGAATGATCACCCCAATAAAAGTTTAGAACTCCTTGCCAAATTTCCAGACTTAAGCCAGATTTCAGACCCAAATAATGACTAAAGTAGGGGCCAGATCACCAGGACAAAGGACCCTGAAACATCACAACAAGTATATACTGAAATAATTCCCCTAGTCTTTTCCTAAAGAGACCAATGTTACTATGGTAACTACACACTGTGGAAAAGAGAACACTCTGATAACTCAGGCTCTGTGGCCTATGAATGTCAAAATGTCTTTGATACCCAAAGACCTGAAGCACTGTCATGGTTCCCAGATAAAATGGGGGTATAAAGGAGATAGGCAGTAAGTAAGTAGAGTCCTGGCCAAAGTTCAGTTTACGATAAATTTACTGGATCCATGGACCCACTTGGTAGTCATTTCCCTAGTTACCTGTGATATCATTGAAATTGATATACTTGGCAGTTGAAGTTAGTCTTATTGGTCTTTGGTCTGTCCCACTGTTACAGCTGTTCCCCACAAGCCAAATGGAAGCTTCTGAAACTCCTCCCAACTTCCTGGCCAATATCAAGAACAATATCACATTTCATGGCAGTAGGGAAGGTAAAGATTAGTGTCAGAATTTAAAAGGTAAAGTATGCAAGGGTTGTCATTCTTTTCATATCCCTATTTTATTCCCTTATATGTCTCCTGAAGACATGGATGGACACAGATGGGCCCTAGATAATGACTATAGACTCCTGAAAGTTCGATAAATATTTCCACGCTGGTTGTGGAATCACTGCTAGAGCAGTTACATGACATTCAACTACTGATTTGAAAATGGGTTATTTTCTATCCCAATTAAGAAAGAAGGCCAGACACAGTTTGCACTTACATGGAATGGGCAACCACATACATTCACAACAGAGGCTCTGAGAGTTTTACAGCAAGGATAAGCCATCTGTAGCAGAGAATTGCCCATCTTTTGACAAACACCTCTTGGCATATCCCTCAGATTTTATATAAATGAGTGCTTGACTATGGGATACCAAGTGCCCATGCATCCAGAAGTGTCCTGGATCCTATCAGGACTCTCCAAGTTATAAAACCTAATAGCCTGAGTAGTGATATATAGCAATGCAGAAATGGCACATTTTGGACCAAGCACACACAGAACCAGGGCACAAACAAGCTCATGAGCAGATAGCCCAGATCTCCATGTCACCCACCACTGCTATACCAGCACTCCTCCAGCTGCTCTCAAACTGATGACATCAAGTTAAAGAAGGAGGGAAAGAAAAACAAATATCGTATATTAACACATATATGTGGAACCTAGAAAAATGGTACAGATGAACCAGTTTGCAGGGCAGAAATGGAGACACATATGCAGAGAACAAACTTATGGACACCAAGAGGGGAAAGTGACGGGGTGGGGGTGGTGGGACGAACTGGGAGATTGGGATTGACATATATACACTAATATGTATAAAATAGATAACTAATAAGAACCTGCTGTATAAAATAAATAAAATTCAAAAAATCAAAAAAAAAAAAAAAGGGAAGATTCTGAACTTGACTCATGGACGGGTTTGCTCAGTCTATGGATACAAGCCAAAAAAAGATAGGTATCTCACTCAGGGATGGCCTACACAGTGGAATTAGAAAATCCTCCCAAAGGGCAAAGCTTTGGAGAGTACATCTGGCGTCTATTTTGTGTGAAAGGTGAAGTGGCCCAAGGTGATAAAATATGTAGGAAAAAGACTAAGATCAAAGAAAAGGAAGTCTAGAACAGATGCATGTAGATAGACATATAGGAATGGGCACAAAATTTAAATTTTTCATAACATATTTATGACCACCATAAAGCATTCACTTTAGAAGAGACACTAAACAATCAGATAAAATAACTCAGCCAGTTGCTATTAGTTAGCTTTTTTCAGCAGCTACCCAATGCTGGTATGATGGGAATGTAAATGACATGACCATGGTGGCAGAGAAAGAATTTATACTTGGACCCATTAGCATAGGTTTCCACTTATCAAGGGTCATATCACCTCAGTAGTTCTGATGTTCAACTTGCCAGTAAAATAAAGCTGATCCCCTAATTTGGCACTATTCCCTAAGGAGACCAATTGGACACTTGTTAACAAGTTAACCAAAGTGGGCACTGCCATCCTAGAAAAGGTTATTGATTTCTTCTCATAAGAATAGATATTTATCCCAGGTGAATTTGCCCTTCCATCCCACAGAGCCTCAGCCATCACCATGGATATACAAAGTACCTGATCCACAGTCATGGAATCTCACACAACAAAGCATCTGGCCAATAGGCATACTTCACAGCAGAAGAAGTAACAGAGTGGGTCCATGTTCATAGGATCCATTGATTATATCACATCCTGTACCACCCCAAATCTGCTGGCCTGTGAAAATATTGGAATGGTCTTCTGAATGTGAACTGAAGCACCAGCTCAGAGGCAATACTCAGATAGGATGCCATGCCTCTTTTTGGCACTGTATCCCCAATAGGAAGATTACATAGGCCCTGGACCTAAAGGGTGAAAGCAGGAATGGCTCTACTTATAATGGTTCCAGTGACCCACTAGAGGACTTTGTGCTTTTCATCCTCATAATTCCCAGCTTTGTGGGACTAGAGTTTCTGTTCAACAAAGACAATGCACTCTTGCCAGGGAGCTCAGCAAGAATCCCATTGCGCTACAAGGTACAGCTAATACCTGAGCACTTTGGACTTTTTATGCTCATGGATGAACAGGCAAGAAGAGGTGTCTCCTTGGTAGGATTAATTGATCATGATCAACAGAATGAAATAATGTTGCTTTTATCTACAGACAATAAATGCTAGGGAAGGTGTGGAGAAAAGGGAACCCTCCTACGCTGTTGGTGTGAATGTAAATTGGTACAGCCACTATGTAGAACAGTATGGGGGTTCCTTAAAAAACTGAAAATAGAGCTACCGTATGATCCAGCAATCCCACTCCTGGGCATTTATCCAGAGAAAAACATGGTTTGAAAGGATACATGCACCCCAGTGTTCATTGCAGCACTGTTTACAATAGCCAAGACATGGAAACAACCTAAATGTCCATTGACAGATGAATGGATAAAGAAGATGTGTGTGTGCGTGTGTGTGCGTGTGTGTGCGTGTGTGTGTGTGTGTGTGTGTGTACGTATATAATGGAATGTTACTCAGCCATTAAAAAGAATTAAATAATGCCATTTGCAGCAACATGGATGGACCTGGGGATTATCATACTCAGTGAAGTAAGTCAGAGAAAAACAAATATCATATGATATTGCTTATATACAGAATCTAAAAAAAATGACACAAATGAACTTATTTACAAAACAGAAAAAGACAGACTTACAGAATGAATTTATGGTTACCAGGCGAAAGGGTAGTGGGGAGGGATAGATTGGGAGTTTGGGACTGACATGTATACACTGCTATATTTAAAATAGATAACCAACAAGGACCTACTGTAAAAAAAATAAATTTTTTTAAATTTAAAAAAGTTTTAAAAAATGTTCCTTTTACTCAATAGAGGCAGGGAGGAATATGTACACTTGGGTACCTCTTGGTATTCCCCTGCTGTCTTAGTTTGTGTTGCTATAACAAAATACCATCAACTGGGTGGTTTAAACAATAGACATTTATTTCTTACAGTTCTGGAGCCTCGGAAGTTGAGTTCAGCACTGGCTGATTGGTTCCTGGTGAGATTCCCTCTTCCTGGCTTGTAGACAGCCTCCTTCTTGCTATGTCCTCACATGGTGGAAAGGGAACAAGCTCTCTGATGCCTCTTCTTATAAGGGCACTAATCCCATTATAAGGGCCCCACACCCATGACCTCATTACCTTCCAAAGACCCCACACCCATGACCTCATTACCTTCCAAAGACCCCACTTCTAAATACCATCACATGGGGGTTAGGGCTTCAACATGAATTTGGGGAGGACACATTCATTTCATAATACTTACCTAATTGTGACACTAAATGGATGAATGCAGCAATGCTAGCCTGAGAAGAGTATGGTTACCAAGGGCATAAGCTCCTCAGGAATGAAAGTTTGATCACACCAGGAGATAAACTAGATACCCCAGCAGAGGTAATAGCTAAAGGTAAAGAGAATTTAAGACGGTTGTTGGAGAAGGGAGACAGTAAGGACCATTTGCAGCCCTGAGACCAAATGCACCAACAGGAACTGTATTAGTCCCACCATCTTCCTTCTAAGTTTCCCCTCAGAGTAAGTGGTTCACTGAAATCCTGGATCAGCTGTGAGGAATGTGGCTACCTGACAGGCCCCTTCATAACTGTCTCACATTTTGAGCTGAGATCATGCTCTTAAAGAGGGGTGGTTCCAGCCAGTGACTACACAAGGCTGTGGTAAAAGAGCCTTACCAATTATACCCAACAGAGGACTTTCTAACGGGCAACCTTTGCTCAGGAGCTCACGATTTGGCTAGTAGAGACTTTGTTAGAGATGCGTGGTCCAATGGCTTCCTCTGCCCAATCCTGTCACCTCCCTTTTCTTTTCATGGGTGTTACAGGCCAACACATCTTTTTCATTCCCAATCTCACCTCTGCCTCTGCTGTCTAAAGGACCCAACTGACACATTTGTAAAGTGGCTTAAGTTATAGAAAACTCTGATTTATCATTCAATTCCATTCATTACCCAGGCCCTCTGCCCTTGGTTTCTCATCCCTTCTGCTGCCCACCTATCTTCATCAAAGTAACCTTGTGGCCACCAAGCCTGATGTGCCCTTGAGAGGACCAGAAAAAACTGGTATCCCTAGACTCTTAGTCTCCTAACCTTCACCAAGTGGCTTTTAACCCTCTGAATCCTAAAGAGCTTTCCCTTTACTGCAACAGAATTTACATTGTTTTATCTTTCCCACAACATCATCTTTACTACCCACCCCCCACTAGTTTTTCAGAAACCTGCACTTAGGCTTTTCTGCCAGTCTTTCCTGAATTCCTGTGTGATATTGACACTTATATGGTATTGAGTCAAATCCTCATCTGCCCTGATCACCAAAGCACTATTGAGTGTCTTGGAAATTTCAGTTTTCTCAATTGTTTTCTCATTATCTCTATTCTGAGCAGCAGCATCCCACTTTCTTGCTTTGGTTAATTAGGAAATAACTAGGGTCTCTCCTTAATTTGGTTAACAACAGGAGCTTCAGCTAAAACCTTATTATATGTAGCTCCATCTACCATTTGCTCAAAATGAATCAATTTATGCCCCCTCTATTGCCCATTTATATATCTCCTTATTTATGTTAGAGGTTATTTCATAAAGTGAGATCTTTTCAGCCCTTTGATATATAAATGAAGAACTTAGGACTACATTTAGATATTTTTAAATGTTCGTAAGAGTAACTAATGCTTTAAATTAATTAAAACAAAATTCTGAAATGTTCTTCCATTTCATGATACTGAGATGCTGAATAAGTGCTTATAAACTGAAGTGGGAAAGTAGAGTTGATGGTGATGGGCACTAAATATTCATTATTTGAAGTCAGCACCCTCCCTTGGCCAGAGGTAAAGGATTACTTCCTTGAGCTTAGTAAAACTCCGAGAATAGTCTGCTTTTTTGGATATCTCATGATTTTTCCAACACATGGAACATCCCTCCCTACTGGTTGACCCAATATTTGGGCCCATATCTCTGAAGACATGCTCAGGTTTGGAACTGTAGAGGTGCTTTCCTAGCCAAGGTTTGTGACCCTCTTCCTGAGATTGAAAGTTGTAGCCGGTCTCTCTTCAACCATCTTATTGTAAAAACTTTAAGGTAAGGGAATGAGAGATCACGTTCCAGATTGCCACCATTCCCTAAATTAACCTTGTGTTTGCAGAATAATCAGTTTCCTCTGAAACCACTAGCAAGTCTGCACTGATGTTCTCAGCACAGCTTATCAAGGACTCTATGCAGTTTAGAGCATGTATTCAATTTCATCATTTTCACAGTTCATCAGTATGTCTCCAAACCAGCAGTGTCCTTGGTGTCCACAACCATTCCTTCGTAGCATAATTATGAACTGCCTTTGACCCCAAGCTTAATTTGTTCTAACTCCAGGGACAGTAATTTTCCTATAATCAAGTTGTATACTGTTCTGAGAATCAAATAACTCTAAAACTGCCAGGACTAAATTGCACATTCCCTAGCCCAAATCTACCTCTGTTGGGCTCCCAACATTTCCTCTCTTTACTTGTCTCATCCTTCCAGTGAGTCTCTAAAAGTCCCAACTGAGGAGAAGCGCACCTCATAGTGCTGCTGCAGAAACAAACCAGGAAAGCAACCTCCTTTTCTGGTGGTTCTGTTTCTATTAACAACATTGTTGCCTCAATTTCCCAAACTTGTAGACAATCGCCTTTGAAAATGGCAAATAAACAGGTGAGACAGAGAAGGATAGCACTGTTTTCATCTACCTTATCTTTCCAATACATTCTTCACCTCTTCTCATTGCGCTGAATTTAGTTTAAGCTGTAATCATTTAGACTATATCAATAGTCTTCAGACTAGTCTATCGGCATCTACTCTCTAGTCTTTCCGGCCTCCACATTGCTACCAGAGTAATTTCTCCACACTTAATTCATTCATATTTTGCTTGGTAAAACAACTTTCTATTCCTGCTACAAGTGAATAAGGACTATCTCTGTGAAGTGTTTGGGAATTGATTCTGAGAGGTTGATTCAGATAAACTATTATCCCCAACCTACCAAGTCCTGGAATGTTTTACAAAGTCATGAGTAATACTTGAGGTATTTGATAAGAGAATGTTACTTAATTTTGAGAGTTAACTATATGTCATTTGGTGTCTCCTGCTAAGTACTTGAGGATCCTCGATCTTATATTCAATAAGTTTCTTATGTACCTGTTCTTCTTGCTGACAGTTGTACATACAGAGGCAAATTAATCTGTATCATAGCTGTAAATCCATAAGGGCATTGGACATTTGCATAGACACCCAGACTTATTGAATCTCACTTTCTGAGCCCTTCTAGGATCTACAGGATCAGACGGTTTTACACTTGCTGAAAAATATTTGGGTAATGTGTTTTATCAACCTACAAAAGAGAGACTAATTTCTGTATAATTCTGGAGGGGCAAAACATTTAAGGAGAAAGAAGACACTTTGGTCATAGAATGCAAGACTTTGGGTTATGTGGTTACAATCACAAGTGAAGACTCTAGAACTTCCCAATGTGCAAACTGGACCCAAAGGCCAAAAGTAATGAATAGCATTTATGAACCCCTATAGGGTATAAGACACTGCTTACTAGGTATTATACAGACATACTAATAAAGATTCAGTCTCTGTTCAGAACACTAACTGATGGCATAAATACCATAAAAGAAATGCAAAGGACCATGAAGGCCCCAACATCCAGCTGTGTGAATCTCAGATAATAGGTTATAGTAAAGATGGTATCTCAAATGTGTATTGAAGGATGGACAAGAATTTATCATATAAAGAAAGAAGGCATTCTGCATGGATCAAATGATATGAATACTGTAAAACAAACAAAACAAACCTGACACTTTCAAACTAGACCAGAACATAAGTTCCAATGTAAAAGTACCAACACTATGAAAAGATCCCCTTAACCTACACTTCCACTGTTACACAAGTCATTGGAAAAAAAGGATAAGAAATTATCCATTGCCTACAGAAATATAATCACTAGAAACTTTGAAAAGTGATGATCAGAATTGCACTGTAGAGAGATTAATTTGAGCAACAATGGAAAAGATCCATAGGGGAGTGAGAAGAACAAAGAGCAAGCAGGCTTTTAGAGCAGTTATAAGGGACTTGTGATTTCTGACAGGCTCTGGGTTAGTTCTTCTCAACTTATCAATAAAAAAATATGTAAAGGCACAAACTCTACTTACAGAGGGAATCCATGAGCATGGAAGGAGATATATGTTTCAGCCCTCCCCCACAGTCTTCCCCTAGATTATAGATAAAAGTTTTATATAACGAAATTATTTAGTAGCCAACTTTGCCTCAAAAATCATTACCTACAAGTAGAGTTCTGTGCCTCCCTTGTTTCCCATCAGTACATCGTTCTATAAATAGTCACAATCTTTGAGGCCAAGAAAATAATAGAAGACAAAATGGAAGTGTTGGAACCAATCATAAAACTATAATCCCAGCATTTGCCACCAGCTGGGTTTGTTAACCTCTCTTGCCCGCAGTGTTCCCATAGAGATGGTATTCCTCTAGAATATATTAAATATAAAATATCCTATAACCATGCAGTGATGATAGAATAAGACTACTATAACTAATGAACTGAGGTAAAGAAAAATCCTGAAACACTAGTAATTGTTGGGGAGTCAAGCAAGATGGCTCCATTCCAGCTGTAGCTCTGAAAAGGGGATTGGAATGGGACTGAGTGCAATTTACACAACACATTTTTGACTAAAGCACATCTTTAGTCAAAAAAGGTCTCATATTGGTTTTCTTCTGTCTAACCAGTGAACAGTGTATTAAAAATAAAAAAGACATATCATTATAAACTCAAGAGGAACAAACTTCCTAAAAATTACTTTCTATAAAACTTAGAAAATTTAGGAAACCATAAACAAGATGAAAAGACAACCCTCAGAATGGGAGAAAACATTTGCAAACGAACCAACTGACAAAGGATTAATCTCCAAAATATACAAGCAGCTCATGCAGCTCAATATCAAAAAAACAACCCAATACAAAAATGGGCAGAAGACCTAAATAGACATTTCTCCAAAGAAGATATACAGACTGCCAACAAACACATGAAAGGATGCTCAGCGTCACTAATCATTAGAGATATGCAAATCAAAACTACAGTGAGGTATCACCTCACACCAGTTAGAATGGCCATCATTAAAAGGTCTACAAACAATAAATGCTGGAGAGGGTGTGGAGAAAAGGGAACACTCTTGCACTGCTGGTGGGAATGTGAATTGGTACAGCCACTATGGAGAACAGTATGGAGGTTCCTTAAAAAACTACAAACAGAACTACCATATGACCCAGCAATCCCACTACTGGGCATATACCCTGAGAAAACCATAATTCAAAGAGTCATGTATCAGATGTTCATTGCAGCTCTATTTACGATAGCCCGGAGATGGAAACAACCTAAGTGCCCATCATCAGATGAATGGATAAAGAAGATGTGGCACATATATACAATGGAATATTACTCAGCCATAAAAAGAAACGAAATTGAGTTATTTGTATGAGGTGGATGGACCTAGAGTGTGTCATACACAGTGAAGTAAGTCAGAAAGAGAAAAACAAATACTATATGCTAATACATATATATGGAATCTTAAAAAAAAAAAAAGTGGTTCTGATGAACCCGGGGGCAGAACAGGAATAAAGATGCAGATGTAGAGAATGGACTTGAGGACACGGGAAGGGGGAAGGGTAAGCTGGGATGAAGTGAGAGAGTAGTGCTGATATATATACACTACCAAATGTAAAATAGATAGCTGGGGGAAGCAGCTGCATCACATGGGAAGATCAGCTCAGTGCTTTGTGACCACCTAGAGGGGTTGGATAAGGAGGGTGGGAGGGAGATGCAAGAGGGAGGGGATTTGGGGATATATGTATACATATAGCTGAAACTTTGTTATACTTAGTTGTACAGCAAAAACTAACACAACATTGTAAAGCAATTATACTCCAATAAAGATCTTTTAAAAAAATCTTAGAAAATTATTTTAAACAAAATTTCATCCTCACTAAAACGCATGAAAATGTGGTTCCTAAGGAATGTAAACCAAAAGTTTATAAGAAATTCTATAGGTGACAGGGGAAAAAATAATTGAAAGAAAAAAACCCTAAAAATGTAGTAGAATAATTTGAAGCCATATTGGAAGGAAAACCAAACAGCATTCAAACTGCAGATAACAGAATCAGTGACAAAGAAGACACACTTGGTGAATTCTCTGAATAAAGAGGAAATGGATCAAAGTAAATGTCAACTTGAGGTGAAAGTGTCACCACTGATTTTTTCCCATTTCTATAATTATAGATCTTCAGGACTAATGGAGCAGGAGCAGCAGGAAACTAACATACATGAATAAAAGTTTCCAGAGATGAAAATCTTCATATGGGATTAAAAGCATTCTCCAGGAGGAGCTTCAAGATGGCGGAAGAGTAAGACGCAGAGATCACCTTCCTCCCCAAAGATACATCAGAAATACATCTACACATGGAACTGCTTCTATAGAACACCTACTGAATGCTGGCAGAAGAAAACCTCAGATCTCCCAAAAGGCAAGAACCACCCCCCTCCATGTACCTGGGTATGGCAAAAGAAAAAAAAATAAACAGAGACAAAAGAATAGGGACTGGACCCACACCAGTGGGAGGGAGCTGTGAAGGAGGAAAGGTTTCCACACAGTAGGAAGCCCCTTCGCAGGCGGAGACTGCGGGTGGCAGAGTGGGAAGCTTCGGAGCCACGGAGGAGAGCACAGCAACAGGGGTGCGGAGAGCAAAGTGGAGAAATTCCCGCACAGAGGATTGCTGCCGACCAGCACTCACTAGCCCGAAAAGCTTGTCTGCTCACCCGCCGGGGTGGGCGGGGGCTGGGAGCTGAGGCTCGGGCTTCGGTCCGATAGCAGGGAGAGGACTGGAGTTGGCGGCGTGAACACAGCCTGAGAGGGGCTGGGGCACCACAGGTAGCTGGGAGGGAGTCCGGGAAAAAGTCTGGAGCTGCCAAAGAGGCAAGAGACTTTTTCTTGCCTCTTTGTTTCCTGCTGCGCCAGAAGAGGGGATTAAGAGCACCACTTAAAGGAGCTCCAGAGATGAGTGCGAGCCTCGGCTATCAGCGTGGACCCCAGAGACGGGCGTGAGATGCTAAGGCTGCTGCTGCCGCCACCAACAAGCCTGTGTGCGAGCACAGGTCACTATCCCCACCTCCCCTCCTGGGATCCTGTGCAGCCTGCCACTGCCAGGGTCCTGTGATCCAGGGACAACTTCCCCGGGAGAACACACGCACGCTTCAGGCTGGTGCAATGTCACGCTGGCCTCTGCCAATGCAGGCTCGCCCCGCATCCGTACCCTACCTCCCCCCGGCCTGAGTGAGCCAGAGCCCCCAAATCAGCTGCTCCTTTAATCCCGTCCTGTCTGAGCAAAGAACAGACGCCCTCAGGCGACCTACACACAGAGGTGGGTCCAAATTCAAAGCTGAACACCGGGAGCTGTGCAAACAAAGAAGAGAAACAGAAATCTCTCCCAGTAGCCTCAGGAGCAGTGGATTAAACCTCCACAATCAACTTCATGTACCCTGCATCTGTGGAATACCTGAATAGACAACAAATCATCCCAAATTGAGGAGGTGGACTTTGGGAGCAAAGATATATTATTTTTTCCCCTTTTTCTCTTTTTGTGAGTGTCTGTATGTATGCTTCTGTGTGTGATTTTGTCTGTATAGCTTTGCTTTCACCATTTGTCCTAAGGTTCTGTCCATCCATTTCCTTGTTTTGTTTTGGTTTCTTTACTTTTAAAAAGATTTTTTCTTAATAATTATTTTTTATTTTAATAACTTTATTTTATTTTATTTTATTTTATCCTCTTTCTTTCCTACTTGCTATTTTTTCTCCCTTTTATTCTGAGCCCTGTGGATGACAGGCTCTTGATGTGCCAGCCAGGAGTAAGTGCTGTGCCTCTGACGTGGGGGAGCCAACTTCAGGACACTGGTACACAAGAGATCTCCCAGCTCCACATAATATCAAACAGTGAAAATCTCCCAGAGATCTCCATCTCAACACCAGCACGCAGCTTCACTGAACGACCAGCAAGCTACAGTGCTGGACACCCTATGCCAAACAACTAGCAAGACAGGAACACAGCCCTATCCATTAGAAGAGAGGCTGCCTAAAATCATAGTAAGGCCACAGACACCCCAAAACACACAACCAGACGTGGACCTGCCGACCAGAAAGACAAGATCCAGCCTCATTCACTAGAACACAGGCACTAGTCCCCTCCACCAAGAAGCCTACACAACGCACTGAACCAACCTTAGCCACTGGGGACAGACACCAAAAACAATGGGAACTACGAACCTGCAGCCTGCGAAGAGGAGACCCGAAATACAGTAAGTTAAGCAAAATGAGAAGACAAAAAAACACACAGCAGATGAAGGAGCAAGGTAAAAACCCACCAGACCTAATAAAGGAAGAGGAAATAGGCAGTCTACCTGAAAAAGAATTCAGAATAATGATTGTAAAGATGACCCAAAATCTTGGAAATAGAATAGAGAAAATGCAAGAAACATTTAAAAAGGAACTAAAAGAACTAAAGAGGAAACAAACAATGATGAACAACACAATAAATGAAATTTAAAATTCTCTAGAAGGGATCCATAGCAGAATAACTGAGGCAGAAGACTGTATAAGTGACCTGGAAGATAAAATAGTGGAAATAAATACTGCAGAGCAGAATAAAGAAAAAAGAATGAGAAGAACTGAGGACAGTCACAGAGACCTCTGGGACAGTATCAAATGCACCAACATTCCAATTATACGAGTCCCAAGAGAAGAAGAAAAAAAGAAAGGGACTGAGAAAATATTTGAAGAGATTATAGTTGAAAACTTCCCTAATATGGGAAAGGAAATAGTTAATAAAGTCCAGGAAGCACAGAGAGTCTCATACAGGATAAATCCAAGGAGAACACGCCAAGACACATATTAATCAAACTGTCAAAAATTAAATACAAAGAAAACATTAAAAGCAGCAAGGGAAAAACAACAAATAACACACAAGGGAATCCGCATAAGGTTAACAGCTGATCTTTCAGCAGAAACTCTGCAAGCCAGAAGGGAGTGGCAGGACATATTTAAAGTGATAAAGGAGAAAAACCTGTAAGCAACATTACTCTGCCCAGCAAGGATCTCACTCAGATTTGATGGACGAATTAAAACCTTTAGAGACAAGCAAAAGCTGAGAGTTCAGCACCACCAAACCAGCTTAACAACAAATGCTAAAGGATCTTCTCTAGGCAGGAAACACAAGAGAAGGAAAAGACCTACAATAAAAACCCCAGGGCTTCCCTGGTGGCGCAGTGGTTGAGAGTCCGCCTGCCGATGCGGGGACACAGGTCCGTGCCCTGGACTGGGAAGATCCCACATGTTGTGGGGCGGCTGGGCCCATGAGCCATGGCTGCTGAGCCTGTGCATCCAGAGCCTGTGCTCCGCAATGGGAGAGGCCACAACAGTGAGAGGCCCGTGTACCGCAAAAAAAAAAAAAAAAAAAAAAAAAAAAAAAAAAAAAACCACCCCAAACAATTAAGAAAATGGGAATAGGAACATACATATTGATAATTACCTAACATGTAAATGGAGTAAATTTTCCAACTAAAGGACATAGACTGGCTGAATGGATATTAAACAAGACCCGTATATATGCTGTCTCCAAGAGACCCACTTCAGACCTAAGGACACATACAGACTGAAAGTGAGGAGACGGAAAAAGATATTCCATGCAAATGGAAATCAAAAGAAAGCTGGAGCAGCAATTCTCATATCAGACAAAATAGACTTTAAAATAAAGACTATTAGAAGAGACAAAGAAGGACACTACATAATGATCAAGGGGTCGATCCAAGAAGAAGATATGACAATTGTAAATATTTATGCACCCAACATAGGAGCACCTCAATACATAAGGAAAATGCTAACAGCCATAAAAGGGGAAATCGACAGTAACACATTCATAGTAGGGGACTTTAACACCCCACTTTAACAAATGGACAAATCATCCAAAATGAAAATAAATAAGGAAACACAAGCTTTAAATGATACATTAAACAAGATGGACTTAATTGACATTTATAGGACATTCCATCCAAAAACAACAGAATACACATTTTTCTCAAGTGCTCATGGAACATTCTCCAGGATAGATCATTATCTTGGGTCACAAATCAAGCCTTAGTAAATTTAAGGAAATTGAAATCATATCAAGTATCTTTTCCGACCACAACACTATGAGACTAGATATCAATTACAGGAAAAGATCTGTAAAAAATACAAACACATGGAGGCTAAACAATACACTACTTAATAACGAAGTGATCACTGAAGAAATCAAAGAGGAAACCAAAAAATACCTAGAAACAAATGACAATGGAGACACGATGACCCAAACCTATGAGATGCAGCAAAAGCAGTTCTAAGAGGGAAATTTATAGCAATACAATCCTACCTTAAGAAACAGGAAACATTGCAAATAAACAACTTAACCTTACACCTAAAGCAATTAGAGAAAGAAGAACAAAAAACCCCCAAAGTTAGCAGAAGGAAATAAATCATAAAGATCACATCAGAAATAAATGAAAAAGAAATGAAGGAAACGATAGCAAAGATCAATAAAACTAAAAGCTAGTTCTTTGAGAAGATAAATAAAATTGATAAACCATTAGCCAGATACATCAAGAAGAAAAGGGAGAAGACTCAAATCAATAGAATTAGAAATGAAAAAGGAGCAGGAACAACTGACACTGCAGAAATACAAAGGAACATGAGAGATTACTACAAGCAACTCTAGGCCAATAAAATGGACAACTGGAAGAAATGGACAAATTCTTAGAAATGCACAACCTGCCGAGACTGAACCAGGAAGAAATAGAAAATATGAACAGACCAATCACAAGCACTGAAATTGAAACTGTGATTAAAAATCTTCCAACAAACAAAAGCCCAGGACCACATTGCTTCAAGGTGAATTATACCAAACATTTAGAGAAGAGCTAACACCTATCCTTCTCAAACTCTTCCAAAATATAGCAGAGGGAGGAACACTCCCAAACTCATTCTACGAGGCCACCATCACTCTGATACCAAAACCAGATAATGATGTCACAAAAAAAGAAAACTACAGGCCAATATCACTGATGAACATAGATGCAAAAATCCTCAACAAAATAGTAGCAAACAGAATTCAACAGCACATTAAAAGGATCATACACCATGGTCAAGTGGGGTTTATTCCAGGAATGCAAGGATTCTTCAATATATGCAAATCAATGTGATACACCATATTAAGAAATTGAAGAATAAAAACTGTATGATCATCTCAATAGATGCAGAAAAAGCTTTTGACAAAATTCAACACCCATTTATGATAAAAACCCTGCAGAAAGTAGGCATAGAGGGAACTTTCCTCAACATAATAAAGGCCATATATGACAAACCCACAGCCAACATCGTCCTCAATGGTGAAAAACTGAAACCATTTCCACTAAGATCAGGAACAAGACAAAGTTGCCCACTCTCACCACTATTATTCAACATAGTTTTTGAAGTTTTAGCCACGGCAATCAGAGAAGAAAAAGAAATAAAAGGAATCCAAATCGGAAAAGAAGTAAAGCTGTCACTGTTTGCAGATGACATGATACTATACATAGAGAATCCTAAAGATGCTACCACAAAACTACTAGAGCTAATCAATGAATCTGGTAAAGTAGCAGGATACAAAATTAATGCACAGAAATCTCTGGCATTCCTATACACTACTTATGGAAAATGTGAAAGTGAAATTAAGAAAGTATTCCCATTTACCATTGCAACAAAAGAATAAAATATCTAGGAATAAACCTACCTAAGGAGACAAAACACCTGTATGCAGAAAATTATAAAACACTGATGAAAGAAATTAAAGATGATATAAATAGATGAAGTGATATACCATGTTCTTGGATTGGAAGAATCAACATTGTGAAAAAGACTCTACTACTCAAAGCAATCTACAGATTCAATGCAATCCCTATCAAACTACCACTGGCATTTTTCACAGAACTAGAACAAAAATTTCACAGTTTGTATGGAAACACAAAAGACCCCGAATAGCCAAAGCACTCTTGAGAATGAGAAACGGAGCTGGAGGAATCAGGCTCCCTGACTTCAGATTATACTACAAAGCTACAGTTATCAAGACAGTATGGTACTGGCACAAAATCAGAAATATAGATCAATGGAACACAATAGAAAGCCCAGAGGTAAACCCACACACGTATGGTCACCTTATCTTTGATAAAGGAGGCAAGAATATACAGTGGAGAAAAGACAGCCTGTTCAATAAGTGGTGCTGGGAAAATTGGACGGGTACATGTAAATGTATGAAATTAGAACACTCCCTAACACCATACACAAAAATAAACTAAAAATGAATTAGAGACCGAAATGTAAGACTGAACACTATAAAAGTCTTAGAGGAAAACATAGGAAGAATACTCTTTGACATTAATCCCAGGAAGATCCTTTTTGACCTACCTCCTAGAGAAATGGAAATGAAAACAAAAATAAACAAATGGGACCTAATGAAACTTCAAAGCTTTTGCACAGCAAAGGAAACCATAAACAAGACCAAAAGATAACCCTCAGAATGGGAGAAAATATTTTCAAATGAAGCAACTGACAAAGGATTAATCTCCAAAATTTACAAGCAGCTCATGCACCTCAATAACTATAAAACAAACAACCCAATCCAAAAATGGGCAGAAGACCTAAATAGACATTTCTCCAAAGAAGATATACAGATTGCCAACAAACACATGAAAGAATGCTCAACATCATTAATCATTAGAGAAATGCAAATCAAAACTACAATGAGATATCATCTCACACCATTCAGAATGGCCATCATCAAAAAATCTAGAAACAGGGCTTCCCTGGTGGCGCAGTGGTTAAGAATCTGCCTGCCAATGCAGGAGACACGGGTTCGAGCCCTGGTCTGGGAAGATCCCACATGCCGCGGAGCAACTAAGCCCATGAGCCACAACTACTGAGCCTGCGCATCTGGAGCCTGTGCTCCACAACGGGAGAGGCCATGACAGTGAGAGGCCTGTGCACCGTGATGAAGAGTGGCCCCCACTCGCCGCAACTGGAGAAAGCCCTCGCACAGAAGCGAAGACCAAACACAGCCAAAAATAAATAAATAAATAAAAAAAATCTAGAAACAATAAATGCTGGAGAAGGTGTGGAGAAAAGGGAACCCTCTTGCACTGTTGGTGGGAATGTAAATTGATACAGCCACTATGGAGAACAGTATGGAGGTTCCTTAAAAAACTACAAACAAAACTACCATACGACCCAGCAATCCCACTACTGGGCATATACCCTGAGAAAACCATAATTCAAAAAGAGTCATGTACCACAATGTTCATTGCAGCTCTATTTACAATAGCCAGGACATGGAAGCAACCTAAGTGTCCATCAACAGATGAATGGATAAAGAAGATGTGGCACATATATACAATGGAATATTACTCAGCCATAAAAAGAAACGAAATTGAGTTATCTGTAGTGAGGTGGCTGGACCTGGAGTCTGTCATACACAGTGAAGTAAGTCAGAAAGGGAAAAACAAATACCGTATGCTAACACATATATATGGAATCTAAGAAAAAAAAAGTCATGAAGAACATAGGGGTAAGACAGGAATAAAGACACAGACCTAATAGAGAATGGTTTTGAGGATATGGGGAGGGGGAAGGGTAAGCTGTGACAAAGTGAGAGAGTGGCATGGACATACATACACTACCAAACGTAAAATAGCTAGTGGGAAGTAGCCACATAGCACAGGGAGATCAGCTCAGTGGTTTGTGACCACCTAGAGGGGTGGGATAGGGAGGGAGACACAAGAGGGAAGAGATATGGGAACATATGTATATATATAACTGATTCACTTTGTTATAAAGCAGAAACTAACACATCATTGTAAAGCAACTATACTCCAATAAAGATGTTAAAAAAATAAAAAAAATAAAAGCGTTCTCCAAATTCTGAGTAAAATTAAAACATCAATGCTTAGACATACTTTAGCAGGGTTTTAAAATTACAATGGCAAGAAAATATTATTTAAAAACCGATCACATCTACTTCTTACTGGTATCATTCAACTTAAATTGGGGGATTTTTGTGACAGGTAATGAGTTTTTTTATTATTACTTTGTAATTTTGTCTGAGAAATGGCCTTGACAGGTCTCTCTGAGTCTATCTCAAAGTGACACATATGAGATAAATTCCTGATATAAGAGAGTTGAACAAAGAATTAATCTTGAGAAATGCACCCAGAGAGCAGCCGAGAAATAATACAGAAAGTATGTGACAGAGGGACTTCCCTGGTGGCGCAGTGGTTAAGAATCTGCCTGCCAATGCAGAGGACATGGGTTCGAGCCCTGATCCGGAAGATCCCACATGCCGCGGAGCAACTAAGCCCGTGTGCCACAACTACTGAGCCTGTGCTCTAGAGCCCGCGTGCCTAGAGCCCGTGCTCTGCAACAAGAAAAGCCACCACAATGAGAAGCCCACATGCCACAATGAAGAGTAGCCCCTGCTCGCTGCAACTAGAGAAACCTATGCACAGTAATGAAGACCCAATGCAGCCAGAAATAAATAAAATAAATTTATTTAAAAAAAGAAAAAAAAAAAAAAAAGAAAACATGTGACAGAGAACTGGGAACATAAAAGAAGCCCCAGCATGTGTCTAACAGAAGTTTCAGGAGAGAAGAATTGAAGTAATAGTCAAAAATAATCACATGCACTTTGAATACATGTGTTTTTCTTCCTCTCTAGAAAAGTTTGAACCAAAATCTAATTAAAACCAATAGAAATATATCCACATCTAGAAAAACTATAGACTTCATTATAGTTTGTAATTATCTTACTCTATTTGCTATCCTTTTATGCATATTCTGTCTCATGTATCTCATAGATAAACAGAAGTAATCTCACCAACATAAGTAAATTACAGGTGAAAATAGACTAAAATTCCCAAAATTCTTGGGGAAAATATAAAATGTGGAGATTTTTAAACCAACCAGATTACTACTCAAGAGTAAGGGAACTAGGTGTTTTCAGATGGAAAAGAACTAAGCTCTTTCTTTCAGCGGGGATCTGTGGATGGTAAACACTGTTAAATAATTACCACAGCAAGAAGACAGGAAGGAATGGAATGCAAAACAAATGGTGCGCAGAAAACTACGTAAAATACTGGTAAATATAACTAATAACTGAAATCTTATTTCAAAGGTAGAACTAAGTTTATAAACATTAATAGAAAAAACAGAAAGGGTGACCTTGGTATCTTCGGTCTCATCCCAAGGAGAAAACACCAGCACACTCATGACACACTGTATAATTACAGACTTTATTATAAAATATAAATTTTAAATGTCTTTTTAAAATTTAAATCAGTGAGGGCAAAGAAAGAAGTTTATCAAGCCAAGAGAAGGCAAGGAAGGAAAAATAATAATAAAGACAGTACAAAATAAGTTGTTAGAAATGTCTGAATATACCAGTAATTATCATAAAAATGGACAGATTAAACTCACCCCTTAAGACTATCAGATGAAAAGCAGGCAAGGAAACAAACAGTCATGCTTCAAATAAGATATGTGTCAAATGAATCAAATAAAATATTTCATCTGTTAAGGTCCTTTTATTTCCCACCTAAATATATCCCCTCCACACAAAAAAAGCAAGTTTAAGGATAAACTAAACTTTAAAGTTTAAAATTGCATTTCAAAAAATTTCCCAGTATTTACACCTAATGCATGGAAAACATAAGATGAGGCATGAGTGTTGAATCTGTAGGATTATTCCTCTAGATAAGAGGACTTTCCGAAAAGATAGGCGAAAAAGGATAAAGTTATCAAAAACTCTAGAAAAGATTTTTCCACAACTGAAGAGTTTGATAGGAAAGTTATCCACATTGAAACATCATTGTTCAAGGTTAGACACAAAATTCTACAAGCTGCTAGAAAAGAAGAGAAAAGGCCATCTACAGGGTAAACTTTAGATCTAGTTTAAGAGTTTGTTAGCACAACTCCAAGAAGCACTAGGACACTAACTCCTATTTCAATTTTGCAGCACTGAGTTCAGGAATGTTTTTGAATTAGGTGCTACTGTCCCAGAGAGTCTGAGGATGATAAATGAATCTTAAGTGAACTGTTGTAACTGCAGTCACATTATACATTAAATTACTTAGCCTAACTTGGATATATGCTTGAGACCACCTCACCCGGGCTTGGAGCCCTTCACTCTAAGTAAAATATTCATAAATATAATTAACTATACTTCAACTTTATGTGTGCAAGTCTGAATGTAGAGGGGGACAATTGTGGCTTCAAAATTTCTGATATGGCCTTCCCATCAAAGATACCTCTGCCTAAAATTAAGCCCCTGATAGCATGGGGGTCAGGAAGTACTTCTTTGTTGGAGGAAATTACTGGTATCGTATCTTCGGGGTATTATCTACATTGACATAGAGAAGGAGGGGAAGTCAATACAAGGATGCATTATGAAGTGGACTTACTGATGTAGGTGGTGGATGTTAAATGTTGTGGGAACCTTCCGAAGAGTATGTGGAGCACATCTCAG